>NC_061511.1:262948812-263020254 GCF_022539505.1 Lolium rigidum
GATCGATGGACAAGGCGATCAGAGGGATTGTTTTTAGATGAAGACGACGTCAGGGAGTGGCGTGAAATTGAGGAGGGGGCCGGAAGAAGCTTGGTGGGTTGTCTACCGAGTTGGGCAATGAAAGAAGATGTAGCCCACGCGGGGTTGCGAGGCCGGCGCCACGGGCACTGCGGAGGGAAACAAACTCGATGGGTTTAGTCCCACATCGACAAGCGACGCCCGGAGCTGTGACCGGCTTATGCTTCCGCTGTTGCAGCCGTGATTGTCCCTTCGGGGACATCCGAGTAAAATTGGAACGATACCGAGAAGATTAGCATGGCTCTCGCGCATAGTGATGACGCACAACAAGAAATGGTCCAAAAATTTGAGATTTCACAACCAGCGGCTCTTCCCACTCTCGCATATGCCCCCTAGATTCTCTTTTCGCACCTTGGTTTTTCGTATTAGGCCTCTAGTCTCGTCTATGCTCACATGGCTACTCTGCGGTTCTACTTGAGCCCTTCTATTTTACGTGCCTTACAAATAGGTCCTTTTTAAGAAAAATGTTTCATGCCTTTTCGTGTACTAGCGCAGTCTTCATTTTGCTACGAATATGTTGTTCTACTATTGTAAACCCTAATTGCTTAGATACGACTGAAGCTTCACTTTCAAACTGGTCTTTTAGCTTTTCTTTCAAAAATTTCATTGCATATAGCCCCTACATCACTACATGATAGCTAGTTGTTTACGCGGATGTTTAGTACTAAATGTTTCTCAATAAGGATTATTCACTATATCATCACAAATCAAACCGTGAAGAAGGATGCAATTAGCTTTGTAATCCAACCATGTATGTACAAGATAGTAGATAACGCACGGGCTGAAACCATGCTTGGAAAGTTCGTGGAACAATTAGTCAGTAGCCACAGACGTACGTTCGGGCCTCGCACTCTTTTGTGAACATAAAATAAAACATCAAGGAGACTACTAAGTACGGAAAGAGAACCAGGAGATAGAAACAATGTGCATGTAAGTAGTGGATCATTTTAGTGCTAGAAGCGCCGACTTGCTACACTACACAAACCTTAGACAAGAATCACATGTTATGTCTAGTTCATATTGTCTGCTTTGAAACAAGATCTACTGTACATGTCCGTCAGGTCTTTTTTAGCGAAGCTTGTGATTTGTCCTGGCTCACTAGTCGTGACCACTCAAAAGCAGCGTGCATCTGGCTCGCGGATGACTGCAAAGATAGGAATCGTACTCCGATCCTCTCACATGAACATCAGCAAGGCTGAAACATATACACATCACAATGCTAGAGATTGGAAAGCAAGTAGAAATGGATTTATCTCAAACAATGCAAACCAGACTAAAGATAATCGCATCTCGTCCACATATGAATCAAATATTAACGAATCGAACATGAAGATGATACCACAATGCAGATCTAAGCAGATGAGATGGTTTTGAACTAATTCAACACACGCGCATTACATAAAGAAATTGACAAGAAGAATATTAACAAATAGGAGTGCAACATGCTTTAAAAATATATATACAAAGTAGTTTAATGGAGACAAATACAAGTGTGCAGAAGATGAGCCCAATAACAATAGCATTAATAATATCGAAACAAATGCATAAAGATAATCGATGAGGTGATTTCAAAGCACACCTGAAGTTCGATGCTCGAACATAATTCCACAAAAGCACAAACAAAGCTTTAAAAACTATCAGTGAGATCGATTTCAACTTATGTCTATTCTCTGTCATGAAAGTTCGAAGAAGAGAAAAAACTATAGAAGCTTTTTGTACCAAGTAAGTTCCTCTTGTGGAGAATCGGTAATTAAACTAGGTGAGTCCCAATTATTTTTAAAGCGGAAAAATGTGCTTTGTAGTTTTTCTTCATTTTATCAGCTGTGAGTGCAAGATGCTTGTTTGGGAAAAAGCAAATGGACAAGCAAGGGTGGATGCTTGAGTCCAAGGCTTAGCAACTTTTGCATATTCAAAATTAAAGAATAATCCGTAGACTTTGCATCATCTTAAAGCTGCAGTAGAGGCAAAGAAAATATGATGAAAAATTTCATGCAAAAGATGGTTAATTCATTAACTCATATCATCAGCATGAAGTAGGTGCTCAAGTTATAACATGGTGCATCATCTTTGCTTTTTGAACTTCTTTAAAGATGCACAGGTAGTTCAAGCCAAGCTCAAGCACGCCACCCTTCTACATACAATATCTACTCTCCATTCTTTTGTTTAAAATGTGAAACTAAGTTCAAACAACATTTTACATAAGACTTATCTAGATGTATTGCAACAAATCATGAGCTCACGTCATACACAATTACGACTCACACCAAATGATTCTAGTTGATTAGCACTAACACAATTAAGGTCACATCAAAACAAATATATATAGTAGAACAATAATGCCAGCTTGATCATTGACAAACTTTAACATGATCATGATGGATTCTTGTCTGAAAAGAACAAATTGATTTAAAGATGAATATCAAGCATCAAACACGATAGATGTACGATGTCTTCCATAACTGAATGCATCACCAAACAAAAACTTGTGATTTAAGAATGAAAATCATGCTTACAGTAATCGAATACAATGTTTAATGTAATGTCGACGATCATTAATCCTCAGCAGACAAGACCATCAGGATGGTCGCTTTCACAACAATATAACTTAGCAGATGTCACAGACATCACATTTTCAGATCAGGAAGAACCTTCTCAGACATGGCTATTCTAGCAACTATACACAAATTCCTCTTTTCTAGCATCTATCGGTGGTAGGTACGAATCATCATTTAAGATCATTTCGATGGTCTAGGAACTAAGATGTGATGGATGTGTCAAAGACCTAGACAATAGATGTTCCTCCCCATTTGTTTCGGGCTCAGTATAAATACAACTAAAGCTATGGGTTCAAAAGTAAACAAGAACACAAGAAGATCCACATCCACATTGCTTTGAAACAATGACAAAAATGAGGTGTCATCTGAACATTGCAACATGCATTGTTTATTTTCTGTTGGAACAGAAATTACGAAATGCTCATTTTGTAAAGTAGCAAGAGCCTGGTTCAGTTTAGGCAAGATCAGTTGGTGATATTATTTGTAGTGAAAGACAATGGCTTATTATGAAAATACTCGGTATGTACATGTACTAAGCTCTAATAAAAATTACTCCCTCTGTTCCATTCTATAGTGCCTATAGTTTTTTGGCACGGAAATTAGCGCAAGAGTATTTTTTACACAAGACCCCTAGCTAAACGATTTGAGATCAACGTAAAATTTGGGAAATTCATATCTTCCTAACTTACCATAATAAATTTGGGAGCTGAACGATTTGGAAGCTGAACGGGAAGGAGGTAATTGAAAAAAAAGCTAAGCTACAACCTTATATTCTGAAACAAATGCCAAAAATCTATAGGCACTATAGAAAGGAACGGAGGGAGTATGATTTTTCACACCCCAACAGGAGCCATGGACTAACCTTACAGGAGTCCATTGTAGCCGACCCTTCTCATCAAGATACGGTCACATCTTATCTTGTCATGTTTCAGCAACTCGAAAAAGAGTCATTCCCATCTGCTAGCTCAAGCAACACCTCATCAAGAACAACTGTTACGCTGCCAGCATGCCGTCAACAAACACGGTTCATCACCAACAAAGGACGCTACACGAGGGACCATGTTAAACCATAGTCCTGAGTCTTATTATGCGGGCAGTCTTAGCCGGCCCTCTTCGCCATCTCTCAGCAATCATATCCAACAAGTGATCACCGGATTGTTATCCGATGTTTGTCTTTCAATCAAGTAAGAATCAGCATGAAAGCCATCTGGATATAGTCGATAATTCGTGATTAGCCGATGAAGCATTCAACACCATATTGAGCAGCCCATGTTTCAATGAACCCACCTGAATATTCATTGACCAGGACAAACAGCTGTATCCGTGTTTTCGCCTCTGAGCGTTCTTTCCGGAAAGGATTATCTGCAATGCTTTTAAGAACTGAAACATTCTGACCAGATCCTCGTCAAAAGTGACATCAAGATCGCTGCAAAATAGAATTAATAAATGTTTAAAATAGTGCAAAACACATACAAGAAACTAATGCCAAAATTCAGTTAAACATGAAAAGTAGAAACAATAGTCTAGTTTTCGCGCTCAATTTACTTGTTCTGCAGCATTACGGTACAACAAATATGGAGGCTATAGTTAATATGGAGGCTATAGTTCGTATACAAATATGCGCTCATATTAACTATAGCCTCCATATTTGTTGTACCGTAATGCTGCAGAACAAGTAAATTGAGCGCGAAAACTAGACTATTGTTTCTACTTTTCATGTTTAACTGAATTTTGGCATTAGTTTCTTGTATGTGTTTTGCACTATTCTGAACATTTATTAATTCTATTTTGCAGCGATCTTGATGTCACTTTTGACGAGGATACTGGGCCTGGAATGTTTCAGTTCTTAAAAACATTCAGGGATAATCCTTCCCAAAAAGGAACGCCTCAAGGGCGAAAACACCTGGATACACTGTTTGTCCTGGTCAATGAAATATTCAAGTGGGGGTTCATTGAAACATGGGCTGCTCAATATGGGGTGTTGGGAGCTGCTCAGTCCAGGCTAATCCGCAATTATTCTGACATATCTGAGATGGCTTTCATGCTGATTCTTTACTTGATTGAAAGACAAACATCGGATAACAATCCTGGTGATCACTTGTTGGATATGATTGCTGAGAAGGATGGCCAGAGGGCTCGGCTAAGGCTTGCCCGGTTACAATTAAGACTCCAGGACTATGGTTTTAACATGGTCCCTCGTGTAGCGTCCTTTGTTGGTGATGAACCTGTGTTTGTTGACAGCACATTCCGGGCGCGGAACATTGTTCTTGATGAGGTGTTGCTTAGCAGGCTAACAGGTGGGAATGACTCTTTTCTGAAGTTGCTGAAACATGACAAGATAAGATGTGACCGTATCTTGATGAGAAGGGTCGGCTACAATGGACTCCTGTAAGGTTAGTCCATGGCTCCTGTTGGGGTGTGAAAAATCATAATGTTTATTAGAGCTTAGTACATGTACATACCGAGTATTTTCATAATAAGCCATTGTCTTTCACTACAAATAATATCACCAACTGATCTTGCCTAAACTGAACCAGGCGCTTGCTACTTTACAAAATGAGCATTTCGTAATTTCTGTTCCAACAGAAAATAAACAATGCATGTTGCAATGTTCAGATGACACCTCATTTTTGTCATTGTTTCAAAGCAATGTGGATGTGGATCTTCTTGTGTTGCTGTTTACTTTTGAACCCATGCTTCTGTTTAGTTGTATTTATATTGAGCCCAGGAAACAAATGGGGAGGAACATCTATTGTCTAGGGTCTTTGACACATCCATCACATCTTAGTTCCTAGACCATCAGACTGATCTTAAATGATGATTCGTACCTACCACCGATAGATGCTAAGAAAAGAGGAATTTGTGTATAGTTGCTAGAATAGCCAGTCTCGAGAAGGTTCTTCTCGACCGAAAATGTGATGTCTTGTAACTTCTAAGTTATATTGTTGTGAAACTGACCGTCCTCTCGTTGGTCTTATCTCGCGAGGATTAATGATGCCGACATTGCATTAAACATTGTATTCCAGCTTCGTAAGCATGATTTTCATTCTTAAATCACAAGTTTTTTATTTGGTGATGCATTCCGTTATGGAAGATTCGTACATCTATCTGTGTTTTACACTGGATATTCATCTTTAAATCGATTTGTTCTTTTCGACAAGAACCATCATGATCATGTTAAAGTTTGTCAATGATCAAACTGGCATTATTGTTCTACTATAGTATATTTGTTAGATGTGACCTTAATTGTGTTAGTGCTAATCAACTAGAATCATTTGGTGTGACCGTAATTGTGTATGACGTGAGCTCATGATTTATTGCAATACATCTAGATAAGTCTTACGTAAAATGTTGTTTGAACTTAGTTTCACATTTTTAAACAAAAGAATGGAGAGTAGATATTGTATGTAGAAGGGTGGCGTGCTTGAGCTTAGGCTTTAACTACCTGTGCATCTTTAAAGAAGTTCAAAAAAGGCAAAGATGTGCACCATGTTATAACTTGAGCACCTACTTCATGCAGAGATATGAGTTAATGGAATTAACCATCTTTTTTGCATGAAATTTTTCATCATATTTTCTTTGCCTCTACGCAGTTTTAAGATGATGCAAAGTCTCTGGATTATTCTTTAATTTTCGAATATGCAAAAGTTGCTAAGCCTTGAACTCAAGCATCCACCCTTGCTTGTCCATTTGCTTTTTCCCAAACAAGCATCTTACACTCACACTGTTAAAATGAAGAAAAATACAAGCATGCGATTTTTCCGCTTTAAATAATAATTGGGACTCACCTAGTTTAATTACCTGATTCTCTGACAAGAGGAACTTACTTGGTACAAAAGCTTCTATAGTTTTTTTCTCTTCCGAACTTTCTCGTAGCAGAATAGACATAAGTTGAAATCAGTCTACCGATAGTTTTTAAAGCTTTGTTTGTGCTTTTGTGGAATTATGTTTCGAACGCATCAGGTTCGGACTTAGGTGTGCTTTGAAATCACCTCATCGGTTATCTTTATGCATTTGTTTCGATATTATTAATGCTATTGTTATTGGGCCTATCTTTCCGCCACTTGTATTTGTCTCTGTTAATCACTGTGTATATATATTTTTAAAGCATGTTGCACTCCCTATTTGTTAATATTCTTCTTGTCAATTTCTTTATGTAATCTGGCGTGTGTTGAATTAGTTCAAAACCATCTCATCTGCTTAGATCTGCATTTGTGGTATCATCTTCATGTTCCAGTTCGTTAATATTTGATTCATATGTGGGACGGATGCGGTTATCTTTTAGCTGGTTTGCATTGTTTGAGATAAATCCATTTCTACTTGTTTTCCAATCTCTAACATTGTGTGTGTATATGTTTCAGCTTGCTTCGGTGTTCATGTGAGAGGATCGGAGTACATTCCTATGTCTGGGGTCATCTGCCGAACCAGATTACGCGTTTTTTGGTGGCGCCGACTACGACTAGTGAAGCCAGACAAATCACAAGCTTCTGAAAAAAAAAGACCTGACGGACATGCTGCAGGAACTTGTTTCAAAAAAGACAATATGAACTAGACATAACATGTATTCTTGTCTAAGGTTTGTGTGGTGTAGCAAGACTGCCTTCTAGCACTAAAATGATCCATACTTACATGCAATTGTTTCTATCTCCTGGTTCTCTTTTCCACACTTAGTAGTCTCCTTAGTGTTTTATTTTATGTTCGCAAAAAAAGAGTGCGAGGCCTGAACGTGCGTCAGGTGGCTACGGCTAATTGTTCACGAACTTTCCAAGCATGGTTTCAGCCCCCGTGCGTTATCTACTATCTTGTACATACATGGTTGGATTACAAAGCACTGCATCCTTCTCACAGTTTGATTTGTGATGATATAGTGAATAATCCTTATTGAGAAACATTTTAGTACTAAATATCACAGAAACAACTTAGCTATCATGTAGTGATGTAGGGCTATATGCAATGAAATTTTTGAAAGAAAAGCTAAAAGACCAGTTTGAAAGTGAAGCTTCGTCAGATCGTAAGCAATTAGGGTTTACAATAGCAGGCACATATTCGTAGCAAAATGAAGACCTAGCGCTAGTAATAGTCGAAATGTTATGGCCTGAAAGGCATGAAACATTTTTCTTAAAAAGGACCTATTTGTAAGGCACGTAAAATAGAAGGGCTCAAGTAGAAACCGCTAGAGCACGCCTATGAGCATAGACGGACTAGAGCGCTAATACAGAAAAAACCAAGGTCGCGAAAGAGAGAATCTAGGGGCATATCTGAGAGTGGGAAGGACCGGCGTTTGAAATCTCAAATTTTTTTGGACCATTTCTTGATTTGTGCGTGTCATCCTTGCGCAGGGGCCATGCTAATCTTCTCTGTATCGTTCCAATTTTATCGGATGTCCCCGAAGGGACAATCACAGTTGCAACAAGCGAGCTTATAAACCGGTCACAACTCCGGTCGATTGTCGATGTGGGACTAAACATCAAGTCTGTTTCCCTCCGCGGTGCCCGTGCGCCAGCCTCGCGACCCCGCATGGGCTACATCTTCTTTCATGGCCCAACTCGGTAGACAGCCCACCAAGCTTCTTCCGGCCCCTCTCCTCCAATTTCACGCCACTCCCTCTGATCGTCTTCATCTAAAAAAAATCCCTCTGATCGCCTTGTCCATCGATCCAGGCGAGAAAGAGCTTGCTATAGAAAAAACACGATTGCCTTCTCATGATTCTTTGATGAGGCGTGTGCGCCATGTCCGACACGAGACTGAGTTTGGAAAATTGGAAATATGATACAGCACTCATAAGAAAACCAACCATGATGAGCTCTATCATTCTGGTTATTTCTCAGTCATAGGCTTCAATGAAAGTAGTGATTCATGGACATGCACACCGTGTGCTAAAAAAAGACGTATTCGAGTCGAAGACACGTAAGACGTGGGGGCTCATAGTTGTTCAAGACCTTGTTAGTTCCTCAGTCCTCACATGGCGCAAGTTATAGTTTTGTTTTCTTCATAAAAGTTGGCGAGGCAACATTTTGTTGGGGAAAGTTGGCGGATCAGCGAAGTCTTTTCGAAAAAATAAGGATTAACTATGTATTTTACCCTTAAATGTTGGTGATTGGAGCAAAATCCCCCTAAACTCAAATGTTTGTTACGAGCAAAATCCTGCTAAATTCTTGGTGTGTGATTTTAACACTTACTTATTCAATACTAGGTAAATCTCCCCCTCGGTCGGTTTTTGGGCGGAGTTGGGTGGTTTTGGGTAGATTTTGGATGGTTTGGGGTATTTGGCCGTTGCAGACTCGTAGCACTGACGTGGCGTGGTTCTATTAGATCATAACGGGTGCCATTTTGACAAGGCTCTGCTAGGTCACTCTTTCCGAAGGAATTCGCTGAGATGCAAACTGCCGATGCGGGCGTGTGATAGTTGATACATGTATCGATATGTTTACCGTGAACCAGTGCCTCATGGCGCTTTTTAGCCAGGATAAGATTCATCTACAAATCTTCATCAGGTTGGGAAAAACAAAAGTGTTCAACCGAAAAGAACTAATTCAAGTTGGAAACCACCGGATGAAGGTACTATAACATAAATGTTAACGATGGATTTATGGATTTAATATTGAGAGTAATTAGGGCACATATGGGTGTGTTATACGTGACCGTACATGTAAACTTCTAAAGGCACAAGCCCTTTGGTATAACCAGGGATCGCCTACCCTAGTGATGGAAGCTCAAGCTTTAAGAGATGGAGTTCGGCTGATGAGGGCATCCCTGCACCTCCTATTGTTCCTATGAAGAGGAGGTGAAGCCCAACTTCAGATGATACGGGCATGAAGCCCGAGGTGAAGCCCAATTTCAGGACTCCACCTAGTTAGTTATCTTATCTATCGTATTTTATATCTATGGTCATATGTGGGCCAATTAGGTGTTGCCCAATCTTTCACAGCGAGAACCCGGGTAGATAGATACCTCCAATTACGCGCGGAACGCAACCTGAAGTAGAGGATAAATCGAGGAGACACCTTGATCGCCACGTGTGCACTGGTCAAGCCCTAAAAACTGCCCGCGCAGAACTAGGGTAGGCCCGTCAGGTCAAGTCCTGTCAATCAGCCTACAGCTGCTACACGTCAACAGTGACGTCATAAAAAAAACCTAGAAGCATTCAAAGGAAAAATGGAAAGTTATCGGATGAAGGACTTGAGTCTACGCACGAATTGCAAGCATCCGTACCTAGACTCAGGGGCTACTCCCATCGGGAGCGCTGACGCGCACCCGATAAAATGAAGACTCGAAGGAAAAATGTTTTGGAGGAAGAGATAATTACTTGACCTAAGTCTGCACTCGGCTGCAAACACCCGCGCCCAGACTCGGGGGTTACTCCCATCGGGAGTGCGAGATGCGCACCCGACATAATGAGCAGTTGAAGGAAAAAGGAATAGAAGAAATATTGTTTGAATAGCTCGAGTCTGCACTCGGTTACAGGCACTCGCACCCAGACTCGAGGACAACTCCCATCGGGAGCGCGCGACGCGCACCCGATAGAAGTTTTTTGCACTCCAGGATCATGTCCGGGGACTTGATTCTGTGTAGGGTAACGTTGTTTTGTCATCGGCAGTTAACCAACAAAAGTTGGGCACGTTACTCATTATCCCTTACATAAAGAAAATATATCGACTGACCCATGAAGACCTGCGGAGAACTTCGGCGAGAGGAGAATATTCGAGTGGTACAACTTGAATCTACGCACGGATTGCAAGCATCCGTACCTAGACTCGGGGGCTACTCCCATCGGGAGCGCTGACGCGCACCCGATAGAAGAAGATGAAGCAGATTCAAGATGCCGTAGGCCGGTCTTTATTAAGTGGGGAGGAAAGTTTACAACAAGATGTTGCCATCTCCGAGGTTGAGCATTGTTAGAGAGGAGCCGAGGTCGCAGACATGCCCGAGTCCTCAGCTTACAAGACACAGGACTAAAGACCCAGAAGGGATCAGATAGAAACTACACGGCCGACCGATCGCCACAAGGCCAGTTTTTCAGTAATGGCTTTGAACACTTCCAGTTCGGCTGTGCACAAAATTCAGTCATAACTAGCAGTGAAACAGGGTATCCACTAAAAATTTCATAAACTGATGAGTAACTAAAATATCTTCACCAAAGCAACTACTACATTATAAAAATTTAAACCATGCAGTAGTTCATCAATTTTCTTGCTCGGATGTGGATATAAAATTACACCTTTTCTGAATGCACGTAGTGCTAAAATTCAGTTAAACATGAAAAGTACAAACTACTGACTTTTTTTTACCCTGCAAACTACTGTCTTTTATCAATTGTCACCTACAGGTTACAGTACATGTTCAACATGAACTACATGATCCTCTAATACATGGCCACATCAAATCTTGCATCAAATAAAATCACATCTACTTCTAACTGTCAAGATGAGGACACAGTACAATACAAAACATACAAAGGGACCATTGATGATAACAACAGAGAGTTAGATACTAACCCAAGTGTGTAGGAAACATCATAATCAATCAAAATATTAGAAAGAAACTTCGAAGGCAGATGTCCTGAATCTTTCAATTGACACCATGGAACAATATTGAGGTCAATGTCAGTGTCACGCACTTCTTGAAATGCAACAGAGTACCCATTAGTTTCATCCACGGCGATGCGAACTATGCTGTCACCACCCCTAATCTGCACAAGGAAGTGGCGCATATCCTCAAGCTACAAAAAAAGAGAACTGTAAGAACATCTATCACATAAAATAGAATACAAGGTATACCTTTGATTTAGGAAGCGAAGAAATCATACCTTAAGTATATGCGCAGGGGTAACTGGAACTTGGACCACACCACCAGGAAGTTGAACATCAAGTTTCAATTGGTAGGTCTGTAGATTATATAACCTTCTTGCATTGCTGTACAGCTGAAGTGCCGGAGGAGTCAACTGCGCTGGGATTTGGAAAACAGGCAACGCTCCAACAGTTGCTTGCGCAGGTAGACGAAACCGCAGGTTCTCTTGCTGGACAAGACGTTTTGCTTGATCTCTTGTCATGAAGCTAAAAAGAAAAGAAAAAATACAAATGTTAAGGTTCACTGTTAGAGCATATTGAGACCCTAATGTAGACACAAGATGTCCACTATGTTTCAGATTTGATGAAGACGGAGGCCACATTTTCCTCAAATGTAAATTGGTGAAACAATTATGGAGGCAGCTTCAACTTGATAATTTAGTTAACGCAAGTTGCAGAATCCAAGCGAATTATTATGGATCCTAGAGACTATGAGAACATGTGGGATATATGCCTAGCTTATTAAAGTCAAAACTTGATAATTTAGTTAACGCAAGTTGCAGCATCCAAGTAGGTTTTTTTTAGATATTAATATAACCAGAAAATATAAATCTTAGCACAGGATGGGTAACAGAACGAGAGCTTACTGTCCACGACCGCCACGACCTCCACCTCCGCCGCCGTTCCACCGTCCGCGTCCGCCGCCGTTCTGACCTCCACCTCCGCCGCCGTTCCACCCTCCGCCTCCGCGGCCGTTCCACCGTCCGCGTCCGCCGCCGTTCAACCGTCCGCGTCCGCCGCCGTTCAACCGTCCGCGTCCGCCGCCGTTCCACCCTCCGCGTCCGCCGCCGTTCCACCCTCCGCGTCCGCCGCCGTGCCACCCTCCACCTCCGCCGCCGTTCCACCCTCCACCTCCGTTCCGCCCTCCATCTCCGCCTCTGCCACGGCCGCGCTGTGCCATGGCTGAAATGTGGATGCTAGGGTTTTCGTTAGCACTCCGAAGTCCCAACTCGACTTGAAGTAGAAACGAGCGGAGGGGCACGGGTGTAGGGGAGCGGGCCTTGGGCCGTAATGGGAGTTTGTGCGATAATCATCGCTCACTGTTGACAGTCTGCAATTCATCAAATAAAAGGGAGTATTAGAGGATGTAGGCTTGAGTCGTTATTGGGCGAGTTTGTGCGATATTCAGCGCTCACTATTGACAGTCTGCAATTCATCAGATAATCGAGCGAAGAATCGGTAGGCTTTTGACTTACAGTACAGCGTTATTGGGGCGGTGCATGTCGTCTCCGTTCATCTCCCGATGTTGTTCTTGGCGTTACGGTTTGAGCTGGTGATTACAGAGAAGGGAGGAGGAGGGGAGAGATTAGATGCAGCGCTAATCGTCGGGGAGGGGACTCTTTATATAGCAGTGAGGAGGTGGAAGGATTAGGCCGGTGAGCAATTAAGATCCATAATTTATGCCATGCCCACAGGCGTCGGGGGCGCCACGTAGTACTCCCACAACAGCTGTCACGCGTGGTGCGAGGCCACGACACGTACGTGGAAATAAAGCGCGAGAAGATTTCGCTCACCCGTTACGGAGAAGTTTCCTCTCCCTGTTTTATTAATAATAAAAGCGCGAGAAGATTTCGTTCACACGTCATTAGAGCATCTCCAGTCGCGTCCCCAAAACCGTCCCCCAAAGGGATTTGGGGCGCGCCGGACAAAAAAACGTTCCCAGCCGCGCGCCCCAAAGCCCTTTTTTGTCCGGCGCTCCCGATACGGTGTCCGGCGTCCCGAGCCCGTCCCCGTCCCACAGGGGACGCACCGGGCACGCCGGACACAACGAAGTGAGAGGCGAGGAGGCGCGGGGCCGACCCGTCAGCGGCTCGGACGCTCAACCGCCACATACGTAGCGACGGTGCAGTTGACAGGAAGCGGAACCGTCGCATTGGCAACCGCGTCGACGACGCGCCAACCCCGCCGGAATGGAGCGCCGACTCCTCGGAAGAGCAACCGCTGCTCTCTTCGACTTCTGCGCCGCCGTTCATCCGCGCTCAATAAGACCCGTACGTACGCCGTCATTCATCCAAGCCTCCATCCGACACCTCCAGCGACGATGAGCTACATCTCCCAGCTCACGTCCGACACCTCCAGCGAGGGAAAGTCTGCTGGCTGGCGCTATTGGTGGGACAAAGCCAGGACGCCGAGCAGCGGCGACGATTCCCCGCCGCCAGTTGACAGCGAGGAGGAATGGCTGGGCTGGGAGGAGGAGGAAGAAGAGAGCGAGGCCGCGGCGGCGGCGGTGGCCCGTGCGAAGGCGAAGGCGGCCAAGGCGAAGGCTGCCAAGGGCAAGGCCAAGGCCAAGGCGCAGCCGACGAGCACCGGCGACGACGACGCGTCGAGCGCCGACACCGCCTCTTCGGAAGAGGTGACGAGCAGGAAGCGCCACCGCGATGACGACGACGAGGCGGGGCCATCAGCGAAGAAGAAGAAGTAGATAGTTTATATGTATTTAATTATATTTTTTCGAAGTTTTATATATAATTTGTTTATGTTCAACCGATTTGAATATTATTAAATAGTTTCTTTCTAGCCAAAAAAAATACTTTTAATGTTTGGGGACGGCGTTTGGGGGACGCAGCTGGGGAGCGACGTCCCCCAAACGCGGCACGAACAAAACACGTCCCCCAAACGCTCGATCCGGCGCGGTTTGGGGGACGCGACTGGAGATGCTCTTAGGGAGTAATACGAGAATAGATTCCTCTCCGTGTCAGTTACGGCGAAGTTTCCTCTCCCCCGTTTTAATCTACTAGTAAAAATGCCCGTGCGTTGCCACGGGTCCACAAATTTTATTTCTCAATGCACACATATAATTCATAACTCACTATGAAATTCAAAACAAATCAAGATAAATTTCATTTCTCAATGCACACATATAATTCATAACTCACTATGAAATTCAAAACAAATCAGGGATATTATAATGTACTACATCATGATAATTCCTATCGCAATCATACAAAGAGGTGGAAAGGGGACTAACATACAGAAATATGTATGAGAACAAAATCATACAATCAATTCCTTGCTCGTTCTCCACCTCCTCTTAGGCACTCTCCAACTTCATTTGGAGAGCCTCCAATAAAATATTCAATCTGTATATCTCATTCAACATTTCTGCAAGATCATGAAAATCAACACCATCACAGCAATACACTCACTCAAGTCTCCACTCTCAAGTCTGCTAAATATTGTTCATCAATTAAATCATTCTTTAAGACACCTGAGAAATACTAAAGCCCAATTGCAAATTACACGCATAAGTGGTGAATAATGAAAAAAATCAAAGAGCCTATCTTATTGCCCAAAAATAACATCTTAAATAAGAATCGACTACAGCCCAAGGGGAGGCAGATTGGATGTTACCGACGACGACATTCTACACCGTCTCTCTGCAGCCGACTTCCTCCATCCTTCAAACCTTTAATAACCTGCCAAGAACAACTATCTTGCTCTCTAAATCATGTAAAGGAACCACTCATACTTAAAGAGAGGCCAAAGGGAATCGTCAAAGGGAGAAACGTAGCTTCATAACGTGATACAAAAATATTCGAAATGGAAAAAAGAAGACGTCGATATCATGAAATAAGCATTTCCAATCAGGTAACATGTGATGTATGAATTAATATTTAATTGCAAATAAAGGACCTTACAAAATACTTTTCCGAGAATTTTAGGAGCAATCAACAGAGGAAATGGACTACATATAAGAATATATATTTTATAACACCGATACAATTGACGACATGCCAGTACAATTGTGTCAAACAAATACATGGCACTACACTAAAATATATATACTTAATCTACAACAGTACGTCACACAATTCGTCCGGGAACTTCACGGAGAACTAATCCAAACAAAGACGCATAGTCGTTTCCCAATGCACATTTTCAAGTATTAAGAAACATACATCATGGTAAGCATATAATGGTTTGCCTTGCAGGTCATAGTGTTTTGCCATGGTGGAGGATTCTATTGGAGTCTGGTCATCTATTTCAAAACAATTACCCAATGCAGCCTCGTAAAGCTGCAAACCACAAAAAGAAATAGACCTCTCGAACAAGTGAGCAATTGACACGGTAAATAAAATAAAAATTATTTACGTCTGAATACTCCTAAGAATAAGCAAAAATTTATGTAGCTTAACAAAAAAACATATTTCTAGTTTTCACTCCTTCAAAAGTGCCAGTTAGGTGTTTAGTACCGGAAGGTTAGGATGAGTAATACTCATCAGCCATCAAAATGCCAGCTCTTGTCCTGCAGTAAGCTCGCATAAAACAAGGTTGGGGTAAGAATAATAAGTGGAAAGTTTTTCAAAGTGCATTTCAGCATGGACATGTGCATTTCTTAAGCTTCTAAATATTTAAGATCTCATTTACCACTCATTGTATCTCCACTACTATAAAGTATCGTTCCATCTCACTCTCACTCTTTCCACCCTGCGCCTCCCCGGAACCACATAAATTTTAATACCCCTGAACATTTGGATATGAAGCCATCCCTCACCTAATGAACTTACCAAGAATGTGAATACAATCATATAGTACTATTGTACTAATAAAATTAGGCTTTACTGAAAGAACTTTTCCCAGCAAAGAACTGCTACCAATTATAAAATGAAAAATACAAATAAGGTCAGTTAAGTTGTAGTACAATCTAGGTATCATTTGTCCAATGGTCAGATATTTGAGTATGATCCTCGGTGCAAATATAAGTGAGAGCTAACCTCATAGGTGGTGTTGCTTAAAGAGTGTCCCCAACAGAGAGTAATGTAAATATGCACACATGATGGTTATATATAGAAGCTGCAATTGATTGAACATAATCATGAGGTAAACTTGAAATAAAAAGACAATTATTATTCTGTCACAACCACGAGCACACGAATTGTATGCGAGAATACGCCTACGCAGACAGTAAGAGCACATCCCATTTCCCAAGTTGTATTTTGAGTAGGATCTCATGAGTTGGGAATCGGCAACGTCCAAAGTTGCCAACCCCATCACTTGATCAAGATGAGATCAAGAATTCAAGATAATAGTATCCCTCCCTCCTCACGATCGACTCGGTGTGGCATCCGAGTTCATATCAAGCTTAAAAAGCCGCAATCTCGAAAAAAGCTTCAAATTTTGAGCACTACATGAACTTGATGTATTAATCAATCCCTACCCCACCCGACCGACCGAGTTACAAGCTACAGATATCCTTACCATTGCGAAGCTGGTTTTTCCGAGGTAATAGAAACAATTTATATTTTAATTAAAGTTGTCAAAACCTAATTTTTAATGTGGCAAGAACCGTCCAGCTTTAGAAACTGCTACGATAGGAAAATATATTTGCATACACCAGCAACAAATTGTTCCCACACGGAGTAATGCACTTGTTCTGTTTTCTCCAAAATTACTTGGAAAATAATATAAAATGAATTGCTTACCCGGCTTCGAGTAGTAGGTCATTCACCACCACTGCAACCTAAATATTACATGGAGATAAGCTCGAGTATCAATTACCGTAAAACCATTCAACCTTTGTTAATTTAGAAACATCATATTTAATCAAGCAAAACTTATTGAAATGATCGTATTTCATGTTCCGAGGGCAAAATACAGCATAGTTAAAATCCTTGAGCCAAGCTTGTTTCTCCTTCCTCTGCTTCACATGCAAAAATAAAGGAAAAACTCATAAGAAGTTGTAGCGACCAGTGAGCACATGATAACTGGAAAAATTCCACAAAACTCGTGTTATCAGTGGGTTCCCCCATCGTCATATTTGTGGTCATTTAACATAATTACTGGCACAAGTTGTTGATAAAAGAATCTTACTACGAATGCTAAAGTTGGTTGCATTCCTTTTTTAGTTAGGTGTTAATATTTTAGCAACTTAGCCCTCTTAACTATCCATTGTTTGTAATATTTTTTCTCAAGCATCTGCACTACATTTCACAACAATATCTTCTCGAGATATGAGGGCAACCTACATTATTTCACGACAAACATCAGATGTTCAGCTACATTGAAATTTTAAGATATTGTGTAGATACCGGGTTACCTGGACTCCTTGATCAGGCTAGGCGAGTGTAGCAAGCATCTGTCGTGTAGTTGATATAGCTGACTTCCGATGTGCTCTTGTCTGCCTTCCCATACTTTTGGACATGCTATATCAGTAGCTTTCCTTTCATGACCAAACACATTAGTAACCCGGTGCACCGGGTAAAGGAGTCACGATGAGCCAGAGTGGTTTTCAGAACTGTGCGTGTACTGCCTGATTTCCATCTTTTTTTCGGGTGTACGCCAACCTGGATTACTTCCTGACAATAATCACAGGATAGGGTGGAACCTTCTTTTGTATCACAGGATGCAACGATATGAAGTGGCAGGTACCATAGTTGAACAACTTCCTCTTTGGAAGCAATTTTACACAATATGACACGCCAAAAATCAAGTATGCTGAGTAAGTGACTTTATGCCCAAGAGAAACCACTAAGAAAAGTAAAATTACCTCTGGCATCAACTCATCATGGTCTAGGTAATCAAGATCAGGTATCAGTAAAGGGGGTACCCACGTGGTTCTCAAGAGAGCCTCTCAGTCTGAAAACGAATATGAAAAAATAACAATGTGATTAGAATGTAGGCAATAGGACAAAGAAAGTAGATCCAACGGTAGAAATACTGCATTACTTCGTGACAATAATCAGCAGAAAGAAATAGCGAACAAAGTAGGCTATATGTCCATAATTTCAGCCCGAGTAGATCACATTTTCAGTTGAAGAACTGATATAGAAAAGTGAAACGTAAAAACTTCCAAAGCCAGAAAATTACACTAAATCTAAATCTAGTACTGATGTACGATTTCTCAAAATAGATAACGATGGAGTGCAGAAACATATCACTTATGTATAGACTAATGAAAGTAGATCATGATAGTATGCCAGATCATTGTTCCATGGCTAATTTAATTCATTTCAGAGCAACTTCTGAACATGACATGGGGCGTTGGAGGCCCATCTTAACTACTATATTTTGTGTTTTTAAGGGGAAATTTAAATGCTAAGATCAGCACCTTCACTTTTATCTTTTCTCTTTTCTCTTGAATCATGTACTGCAGTGGCATTTCCATTGGCATCATAAGAGCCAGTTGTCCTAGTTGTACGATACTTGCCACCGCACCCGGTACTTGCTGAAGCAGCAACACCAGCTCCTGGGTTCCTAAACCATGATCCCACCTTGGCAGTTGGCACCTTATCCTGAATTAGTGCAAACAAATGATAAAATCATCAAACATAAATAAATCCAAAGCAATAACTGAATCTAACTCAAACCAGATGCAAAGCATCATTACATGATCTACATCCTTGTTCTTCTCCTCTATTTTTCCTTTTTTCTTATTCGTCGGGTTCCATGTAAGGATTCATAATTAAAAAAAACTTTTAGTAACTTTAATTCCTCCTGTAAATTAAAAAAACATGTCTATGCAGAGCACACCACGTCAATCATACCTAAAACATTATGGAACACAATGCTTAAAAGACAAGTGTACCAGAAGTCCCGAAGAATGCCAATGTTTATGGGACAAACTAAGTAAAAATGCAGATGTTAAAGTATCATCCTAACCAATGGGCGGCCAGCATAATCACATAGTCTGTTCAAGGCCTCAGGCTTGAAATCTTCGTTTGATATTACAATTCCACGTCTCTTCTACGTTTGATATTACATTACATTTCCCTTTGTAAAACAATATAACTGATTTAAACAACACTGAGGGGTGCTACAATCGCATACAAAGCACACACACACAACCCGAATGAAGTGCCTCCAAAAGTGAACCTTGTGGATTACCATTAATCTCAGAGATTTCAGGCTTCCTTCTCCTGAAGTTTCCATCCATATGCGTACCACTATATCAACAGAAGCAATAATATATGGCTTGGCTATTTTAAATTTTATATATACTACCTATTCCTTATGCCTAAGTAAATAAAACAAAGAGTATACTGTACTTACCTTGATCTTGTCCTAAAGCGCAGTTCTTGTGGGATTTTTCTGTTCTCCTCAGCAAGACTATTGCAATATCTTGACCACGTATAATTTGATGATTAATTTCTTGCTTGGCATATGCTTCACTCTCAAGGTGGAGGAATTTCACAAACCTGAAACCACGTAGTTCCCTGTAAGTACACATCATTTTGATCAATGATCATGAAACTACAATAAAACTGGCAGTACCTTGAAATTAGTTTTAATAATGGCTAAAACTACTTGTAAAAAAATTAGAACTAATAGAAAGTCATGTGCCAACAGTTGCTATTCTAACAACATTTTAAAATGCACAAATTGTAGACACTAAATATAAAAAGGAATTGTAGGCCAAAAAAATAGAATATGCTAACCAACACTACTGTTCAGAAGAGATACATGATCCACAATTGACTAAATTCAGGAAATTAACTGCTAACTTATGAAAATGGAAGTGAATATCAGGTTACAAATTCATGATATGCCATTTTACATAGCAAAGAACTTGCCCAAGGAGTTATTGCTTTTTAAAACTGATATCCATTGAGATTACATGTGTCCCTCATATCCACCTGAGTCACAGCAACGAAATCTGGGAATGCACTTCATAAATTATCAGTCAAGTTGCATAGAATATATATTATTCAGCACCTTATATACTTGTTTCACATTGTTCAACGGATCACTCATTTACCATGTGTATGACATGGGCTGGTGCTCAAATGTAAAGAAACTTAAGATGAGCTATAATTCCTTGGAACGTACACATCCTTTAACATATGGAAAATAGAGGCTCATTGGTGTCAAAGTTGTATAAATAAGTTGAAATTTAATATTCTACATACAGCGGGCTCATGTTGGCTTATTGGTTTCAAGTAGGGCATAATGTACAGAAAACGGGAGATCACTATAACTGATAATTGATTCAAACTACCTCATATTTCCTAATACAAGTAATCTGACTATAGCAATGAAACCACAGTCGACAATATGGTCCTTCAAGTATTTCTTGTAAAATTAGGGTCCTACGATCACACGAACCAAACTATCTCCTGCAATTCCCCCTAAAAACCAACACATCTTGCAATCACATTAACCAGGACACACATATACTCATCAGTACTTACCTAGATTACGTAGATAGTTCACGGCACCAGCGACACACGTCGATGGAGCATGGAGATGTCCACCAATAGCACTCAGCGAGGATTTCGCGGCGCCCGCGGTGAAGACCAGGCGGTGGCCATCAACCGCACCCTGTGTGGAGGCGGCAGCGCCCACGGTGAAGGCCCATCGGTTGCAGATCCCTGTGACCGGGAGCCAGGGGGCATGTGGAGGTGGGTGGATATGGTAGGCGGTGAAGTCGGGAACAAATATGCGGAGCTCGGTCTTGAGGTGATGGGGCCTCCATGGCGCGGCGCGGGGATCCCGCTTTTGAGGTCAACGATTAGCAAGGGAGCGGCGGCGGAGGACGGAACCCTAGCCGACGAGGGAGGGAGAGGGTGGGGAGCGGCGCACTTGTGCGGGAGCCGACGAGATCAAGCGCCGGTCGAAGCAGGACGAACCAGGACGGGGCAGTGGGCAAGGAAGCGGCGCCGGTCGAAGCAAGGACGAACCAGGACGGGGCGATGGCGCATCCGTGTCGCGGGCTACCATATAGTGGCGGCGCAGATCCCAGAGAACCATCGGAGTTGGCCGGCGACGTGTAACTGCGGGAAGCGGAGGAGGTTCAACGTCGGTAGGCCGGCAGGGGACGGGATGGAAGAGGACGAGAGGTTCAGGGGATGCACTAAGGAGGAAATCTCGTCGGCAGAGAGAATTGTGGGACTGGCCCACTTGTTGGTGCGTTCGGGAGAGGTGAAGAGACGAAGGTACGACGAAGATTAGTCGTAGTGGGAGTTAGGCAGAATAGGGAACACGTTCCTCCTTTTTAAGTAGTGTAGATGTAGACTACTACTATACTACTTTCTCCGTCTCAATGGTCAAGGCCTAAATCTTTTTGCACAGAGATTAAGGAAGGGTTTAAAGCATACAAAGTTTCCACAATTGCCCCTCATTACACCCTGTACATCTCCTTAATTTTCTCTCTCATTACTTGTCCAGCTGCCCGGGGCTCCTCGTTTCCAATACATGGCGCCTCGTTCTTTGCACACACGTGTCCCAAATCCCAATTACTACTCCCTTTTCGCATCGTCTCTCTCCTCTATGCTAGACTCGAACGGCCGGATACGTGTTGAGACGTTCAAAACTTAGAGCATCTCCAGTCGCGTCCCCCAAACCGTCCCCCAAAGCGATTTGGGGCGCGCCGGACAAAAAAAGCGTTCCAGCCGCGTCCCCCAAAGCTCATTTTTGTCCGGCGCGGCCCGATACGGTGTCCGGCGCCCGAGCCCGTCCCCGTCCCACGGGGACGCTCCGGGGACGCCGGACACAACGAAAGCGAGGCGGGAGTGGCGGGGCCGACGCGTCAGCGGCACAGTTAATTTTAACCTAACCGTCGCCTACCTCGCGGCGGAAGTTATTCGCGCGCAGTGACACACGGCGGCATCTTTGCCTTAATGGCGACGGAGGGGCAGGCGAGACGTCTCGTCGGTGCTGCGCGGCCTCCACGCGTCGCCGGCGTTCGCACGCCACCGCCCGTTCCCGCGCGATCTTCCCGCCTCTTCTCGTCTGTTCCCGCGCTTTCTTCCCGACGCCGGCGTCTATAAAAGGTCTCCCGGCTCATCAATGGTAGCCACCACACCCCGCCGGCAACAAACACAGCACTCGTCGCTCCACAGCCGTCTCCTCCATCACCGGTGGCAATGGCGAACCGCCCGGCGATGGCCACTTCCCTCCACCGCCGTCTCCTCCATTGACGAGCCGGCAGCGGCGTGCGGCACTCGAGGAGGCACTCGAGGAGGAGGCCCGCCAGCGGCATGAGGCGCAGCAGGCGGCGGATCTTGCGGCGTTCTCCGCCCTGCCTCCGCAGCTGAGGAGGCCGCGGCGGCAGCAGCGTGGCAGGAGCAGCAGTGCGACACCGTTGCGGCGTTCGACGCCTCGACGGGACAAGAGGCGCGACGGCGCCGGTTCCGGGAGGACATGGAGCAGCGATGGGCCGACGAGCGCCGGCGCCGGCGCGATGAGCGGCGGCGCTGTTCCGTGAACGGCGTGACTCGATCGAGCGCCGGCGGCGTGAGTCGATCGAGCTCCAGCAGTAGGCGACGGCGGAGGAGCGTCGACAGCGGGAGTCGGCGCTTACGGCGCTATGGGGGAGGCGGGCGGAGCAGTTGGCGGCGGCCGACGCGTATGCGGCGGCGATGATGGAGGCGCCAACAGATGTGGAGGAGGAGGCGCCAATGGAGGAGGAGGCCGAGGCGGAGGAGACCGAGGTGGAGGACGACGACGACGACGACGAGTTCGACTGGTCCGACGACGACGCCCCGCACCCGGACGAGACGGCCGATCAGCAACGCGCCCTCGTCGAGTCCTTCGAGTCGGAGAAGAAGCTCCGGGACGACGCCCGTGCCCGCGAAGAGGCGCAGATTCGTCGCGCCGTCGAGCTCTCCCTCCTGCCGGCCCAGCGAGGGAGGGCGGAGGAGGACTATCGGCGGGAGCGGCACCGTCCGGCCACCGCCGAACGCAAGGAGAGGAGGCGCGCGCAGGAGGAGCTGCGGCGTAGGGGAGGCGACGACGGGGCGGGGCCGTCGAACGCGCCGCCGGGCGGTCAGTAGCCTAGGTTTAGATGAAATCTAGCCGTTTTCATTCAAACTTTGTAATATATAATCAAAATTAAATGAAAACCTTTATTTTCCTGCACAAATATTCATTTGGGGGCGGCGTTTGGGGGACGCGGCTGGGGAGCGACGTCCCCCAAACGCGGCACGAGCAAAACACGTCCCCCAAACGCTCAATCCGGCGCGGTTTGGGGGACGGTTTGAGGGACGCGACTGGAGATGCTCTTAGAGATTGATTGCGAGGCCGGCGCTACAATAAACTCCAACGATTAACTCTCGTGTGGAAGACTAAGCAAGGGGCCGTCTCTACCATTAACTCGCCCGCGTTTTTTGAGGACGACAGGAAACGAGAGCGAGGGTAGTATAGGAAGGTTAGCCATAGTTTTTAGCCTGCGCGTTAAGCTTTGAGCAAAAAACGAAAAAATTTAGCCATATTTTTTAGCCTACTTCCTACTTTTTGTATTTAAAAATAACGAAATTGTTCCTTATTCTCCTCACCCGGCAATACGTCAAGCGCCAACATGGGCCGTGATTGTAGTCAACAAATATCAGCAAAAAAAAAAATCCCAGTACCACGCTCAAAATCTAATGAAAAGCGCCGCACGGGCTGCCTCTCGGTGCAACGGTGCGTCGCGATGCGTGCATCGCCATCTAAGGATAGATTCGCACGACCACGGCCCTCGGGTAGACACCGTTTTGGACAAGGTTTGCGGCCCCACATGTCAGTGTCTTTTTCATTTTGAATTTCGGGATCCGGGCTACCTGAAATTATTTCTCTTTTTTTTGTCGCACCGCCCATTTCCCCCCTGTCGGTTCCTCCTCTGCGTCTCGGTGGCGATTTCGGCGGCGGAGCTCGCTCGCCGCCGGTGTTTCTCCGATTCCTCGCCGTCGACGACTAGATCCGCCCCAGGCGCTTACTCGGTGAGTCTTCCCGCATCTGCTGGTGGTTTTTTAGCCGTTCTCGTCGCCGTATATGTGTGTATTTTATGCTGGTAGTCGTCGCCGCGCCGTCGGAATCGCTGGTCGTCGGCGGGTATGGTGGTTTTTGGCTGGGTGGGTTTGTTTTTTGCGGCGTTGCGGTGCTCGTGTGGAGCTTCTGCGGTGGGGGGCAGGGCGCTTCCGTGACGGCGCACTGTAAGGCTCGGCCTCCGTGATGGCTCGGGACAGAGTCGAGCCGTCGATGGAGACCGCCGCAGCCGTCGAGCTGCCAGTTGAGGGAGGTCAGCTACGCCGAGGAAGCGCTGGGTAGGACGCCGTCGAGGATTCGCGTGTGGGGGCAAGCGCCGAGGTGAGGTCTCTGCCGATGGGGAGGCCGTCGTCGAGGATACCCCCTGTCGTTTTTTGTGCACAAGACCGTTGTGTTCTGTGTCGTTGTGAAGTCATCGAGGGGGAGGCCACAGTTTTGGGGCACAAATTGCATGAATTCGATGAGGAGGGCACGGTTGTCATGTTGGTTGCCTAAGGTTCCTCTTCCCTCCCCACTACATCTCTATGACGATGGTGGCAGTCTTGAGTGTAAGTACTAATCTAGCTGCGCGACAAGCTCATTTTGGAGCTTTCTCGTTGGGCATGGCGGCGATGGTGAGATTTTTTTGACGGCGAGGTGGGGTGTGTGCGGGGTGACGTGCTTTTTTGGGACTGCCAGGTTTTGAGGTAGGTTTGTGAAAATGTGAACCCCGGGCTACATTTTCTACCGATGGAGCTCCTACAGGCTTCCTTCTTTTTTTGGTTGCCATTTTTTTGCAATGTGCTGTTATTAGCATGATTTCTAGCTCCATTTTTGTCCAGCCATGGCCTCTGTTTTTGTTTGTATGTCTTTTTAGACTAGGGAAATGAGGTGAGTTAAAATGGTATATGATGTGGAGTAGAAGCAAATTATTGGATCTGGATATGATCTGGAGTCTCTGTTTTTTATATCCTTTTTGTAATTATGTCACTCTGATTTTTGCTTTTACATAATGGACTGTTGTTTTTGTTAATCATAGGTGTTACAAACATGGCTAGGAGGAAGGGAGCGCGGAACAATGCTGTTCATAAATGGAAAGCAGTTCGTAAGCGTCACCATGTATGTGTTTTCTCTGATATATGTAATTCAACAACTGTTTGTAGTAGCATGTGAATAACGTGTAGATGCATCTGATGAAACCCGGTAGCCATGTTATATTAAGATGGTAGGTAAATTCTTTTAAACTATGGTATGGTGCATGATTTTTATGGTATCTGCATTTCAGTTATTCTTGTAGTAGCCATGTTATACTAAGCTGGTAGGTATGTTTTAAAAATATGGTAGGTGTATTATGATGGTTTGTTTTATCTGCAATTCATTTTTGTCCTGGTAGCCATGTTGTACTAAGTTGGTAGCTATTTTAAAAAAATATGGTATCTGTATGATGATGGTCCGTTTTTATATGCAATTCAGTTTCTAGGTAGCCATGTTGTACTTATTTTGGTATGTAGTACAACAAAATATGGTAGGTCAATTTATCTGAATATGATAGCCATGTTGCACTTATGTAGCTGTTTTTGCCTCGTAGTCTGGTATGTACTTTTGAGGAACATGGTAGTTCAATATGCGAGGGAAGTTTTTGTGTAGTTGTTATAAACTTATTTTTTGCAAGAACCTGGGTACCATGTTCATTTTGGTTTCTTTATTGTTTGATTGACAGGCTTTTAGTGGAGACTGAAATAGGGCTTCTCCAGCTCCTATAATCAAGCTATATAATAGTTTGACTCAAGATAAGCGTGATGCAATAGTATCAATGAGACTGGGAAGTTTTCTGGATATCAAGTGTGAACATCTACACAACTCACTTATTAGTTGGTTTGTGCAATGTTATGAACCAGCTAGGAGAGCATTTGTAGTCCCTTGTCGTGGCGCAATACCTTTGACAAAAGAGTCAGTTTATATCATGACTGGTCTTCCACGGGGGCAGTTAGAGGTTAAGTATTATGCTGATTATGAGTTGGAAGCTGTCATTGCTGAGAGGCTTTTTCCTGGTGGAAGTACTAGACCTAAGGTTTCCGATCTCGCAAAGATGGTTGAGCAGTATGTGGGGGCCGATGAATCTTTCAAGGAGTTGTGGATGTTGTTCATCATGTCAACAGTAGTAGCCCACACCTTCAAAAAAAACAGTAGTAGCCCCTACAACTGATAACAAGATGAGTAACAAATGTTATCCTATGCTGGTAATTACTTTTTCCTTTTTATTAGTGTTTTTTAAGTGGTGGTTATCTGTTCTGTTTTTGTGTGTGTTATCTCATGATTTGGTTGGTTGCATTTTGTCCCCAAGTCGACATTGCTCGAGCCAATGAATTGAACCTCTGCAAATTTGTTGCCAATGAACTTCATGATCACCTATCAAATCAGAAATACACAAAGGGTTGCTTATTGTACTGTATGGTGAGCTTCCTGTAGCTCCTCCGTTTTTTAAACTGAAACAAATGACTGTTTTATTACTGCTTTTTCTTTCTTTTTTCTTATTTTCTATACATGTTTTTCATGTAACAAACCTAATTTCTGTTTTTTTTCTTATCTTTTTTCATGTGACTTCATTTTGTGGGTATACAAGTTGAGATATTTTGATGCTCTTAAAACTGATCATTATGAGCTAGAGCTTGGCAATGCTAATTTTGCTATAAATGCTTGGTCGAAGTTAGCTATTGATGCAGTGGCAGCATTGGATGTTCAGGAGTATGATACAACCACTTTTGGTGTACTGGAGGTTAGCATTTCTGTATATGTACAACTTCTCCATGCAGTTTTTACTCGAATGCATGTACTTCTCTGTATTTTTTTTGCTCACTGTATTTGTCATTTCATTTGTTTTCAGTTGAAGGATGAGTATAAAGATGTTGGCGCCCTTGAAATGGGTCTTTTCGGTGATCCAGATGGATTTGATTCCTGGATGAAGCTTAATACGCATCCCAGTTGTACACAAAAGGTAGCTAATTGTGAACACGCGCTTTTTGCTGTTTTCGTGCTTTTTGCTAAAGGCGATGCTGTCTAGTCTTTTGCTTTTTTGTGTCTGCGCCTTCATATTTTCATGCTCAATTCTGTACTCACATATTTTAGCTTTTCCTTTTATTTTTGCAGCAACGGGTGAAAGCTTTCAGTTTAATGCAGAACTTTGCATCAAGCCTTAATGGTCTATTGAGCAGTCTTGTTCAAGGATTGACACAATGTAGCGACGGAGAATCAAGTGATGATGATGCTGATTTGTATCATGAAGATGTTGACACGGATGTATCTGAACATGATGCACACGAGAATCATACATCTAAAAATGTACCTGCCACTAGGAAAGTTGGATGTGCAACTGGTCATGCAAAGAAGAAGATGCTTGTGTCGCCTGTTGTTATCACAAGGAATGGAGGTCAGCAAGATGGAACTACATGCCAAGCTAATCTATCTCCTGCTGTTGAAATGGAGAAGAAACTTCAGGAAGATAAATTTAGTAGTGCATATCCTCCTGCTATGCACTCACAAATAAATGTATCGTCCTTCAGTGATTTGGATGGATCTGATGAACTGAATGGTGGCGGGAATGAAAGTGAATCACCTTTTGAGTCGACTCCACAAGATGATGACAGAATCAGGGGTAGTGCAGCACATCTCGCAGCAAGTCTTAGCAATTCTAAAAGGATGAAAGAGTCAGGGTTTCCATCATCTTCTGAAACAATTGCAAATAGTAGGATCAAGAATGTAGTAGCAGTAGTAGCAGTACCTGACCATGGACAACAAGGTTTGGAAACCATTCAAGAAAGGTATTTTTTTTGGTTTTACATTTGTTTTTATCTGGTTTACATGCATGGGAAACTGTGGATTTTGAGGTCTCAAGGAGACCATGAAGGACCTGGTAGTTAATGCTAGATAATGTGATAGTTGAACCATATAAATTTAGTAGTTATTTCTGTATTAACATGATAAGTTTGCATATATAATATGGTAACTTTGCATTATCTATATATGAACACCTGATATCAGTATATTCCTCTGAAGAACCTGTTAGTTTGGGGAACATGTGTGGTTAATGCTTAATAATATGATAGCTGAACCAGATAAACCTGGTAGGAATCATTGACTTACCATGATATATTTTTTGTGTACATAATCTGGGTAGTAAGTAACGTTTTCCTGTCTTATTTTTGTTTTTGATGCAGGGATATTGTTGATGATCATATAATTCCAAGCAGTGGTAATATTGAATCGAAAGGCAAGGATGTCATCATTGAAGGGTCAACAAACAGTGGGATTTTGGAGGATGACCATGTGCCTCCAGTAGTATCAAATCAAACTCCAAAGAAAAGGTTTCAATTAGTTTTTTGTTTTTGCATAACTCCAAAGAGGATAACCATGACCATGTGTATCAGTTTTTCTGGAAATGTTGATCTTTTTTCATGTTGAACATATAGGAAACGCCAAGCTAAAGCAGCAACTACACCATCAAGGAAGTCTCCAAGGCTTGCTTCTATTAAGGTTGGTGGCAATGATGTTATCACTGAATCAGCATTACCAGAAGATGGGAAGTCCTCAAGCACAGCGATCGTTCTATCACCAACTATTACTACCCAACGAGATCAAAAGGATGGTAGCTACACTGTTGGTGATGGCAACTCTCTGATAACTGCCATTGCAATTTCTCCTACTGTCACAATGCAGCAAGGCACAAGTTATGTTCCGAGTAGTTCTGGCGATAAGAAGTGCTCGTCAGTAGAAGAAGGCGGAACAAAAGAGAACGCTATTCCAATCTCTCCAAATGTCATTGAAGCTCAGGCATCACACCTTGATGCAAAGTCATGCAAATCAATTGTGTCCTCTCCAGTAGCACAGACGCAGTTCACTGCAGGCTATGGAACACATTTGAGAGTGTCTCCTCTTGTTGGCGCTAGCTTAGGTATTCCTGGGTTAATGAAACGTGGACCTGTTTTCGTGCCACCTGAAGTTGAAGATGCAGTTAGGAAATTTTCTGAATCTGTGAAGAAAATGGGAGGACTATCAAGGTTTGCTGCACAGAAATCAAGCTCAATAGAAGAGAGGCTTGTGAAAAGGAAAACGGTGGAAATTGGAAAGGGTGGATCAAGTGGAGCTGTTAGGGACAACCGTATTGGTATGTTCACACCTCCAGGCTTTCATCTTGGCTTTAGCTCTCAGGAATCCGTAGACGGTGATATTCAAGAGGATGAGTTTGACAAATACGAGGATGCAACACCTAGTTATGTAGTACCTTTGAAACCGGTGGCTGTTGATGATGTTACACCCAATATTGCAGCACCTAATTTTGCAGTACCACTGGCTTGGGCTGAACCAGAACCAGAAGGTACTTTGTAGCACCTAATTATGCCAACTACTCATGGTTATTTTTCTAGTTATTTGTATTTCATTATAATCTAATCTCATTTTTTTGTCTTTTCATTTTATCTGATAGGTCAAATAACTGGAACTCAAGATGAAGCATCAAGTGGTGATGATTTTGAACAAATCCAATTATCTGAGGAGGTACAAGATGTCATGGCAGGGAAAACTGTTCATCTAAGTGAAAATGGTATGGCAGAGCTTGCAAGGTATGAGGAGTTATCAAAGGCATTCATAGCAAGGAAGCGAAAACTTCAAATTGATGCAGCTCCCCTCGCATCAAAAGGGGAAACTAATGTTCACAGTGCAACTCCGAAGGTGTACCCGCATAAAACTAGAGTGAAGAAGTCATCACATTACATGCAATCACCTTTTGACAGCTCAATCAAAGTTACTGCTGAACAAGAAGAAATCTATCAGAAGATTATGCTTAGCAACAAGCATCAGAGGCCAGTCAAATCAAACATAAGGATGTAAGTTTAGAAGCTTTTTTTAAATATGCCCTTTTTGTTGTAGCTATAGCTTCATTTTTTTGGGTTAGCTGTTGAGTGGGTGGCTAAGTTGTGTGTGGTTTTGGTTCTGTCAGGTACCAGATAATAAAATACAATGACAGTTTTGCTTACACGAGTGATTTAGCAAATTCAATTCATGGCAGAGGTGAACTGTCTAATCATTGCATGGAAGTTGCCATAGAGTACCTGCGGCGTACTAACACTGTCGAGGGAAAATTGATAGTGCCTTACCAAATTTCTGTCTACCTTATGAATGGGGATTTCGAGAAGAAAGCAGTTGTTTCTCTATTCAAGAGGACCAAGGATTATTCACTAAGCGTGATGAAATTGGTATGTTTCTCTTTTTTTCATGTACTTAGATCTGTTTTCTTTTTCTTTTGCTCATTTTTGTTAACTTTTTCTCCTCATGTATGTTATCCATTTTCAGATTTCATTCCCTGTTTTGCAAGAGATGACAAGGCAGCAAAAGGAAGGCAATCATTGGTACTCCTTGCATATGAACTTTCAAGCTGAAAGGTTCGAAGCACTTGATTCAATGCGGGGTGAAGGTGATGAAACTCTAATAAGCCATGCAAATGCTCTAGTCAGTAGGATCAAGGCAATCTGGAAGATACACTACAGCACATCTAAGGTTCAAATTCAAAATTGGGATTTGAAAATTATAAGTGTTCCAATTCAGGCAACCATGTAAGTCACAGGGTTTTCTCGTCTGTGTTTACCATGTCTTTGTTATTTTGTAGGACGCACCATAAAAAAATTCCTCCCCCGTTTCATGTTTTCTAATACTTGGCTCTCTTTTTGTTTTTGGCAGTTTTGATTGTGGGTATCATGCCATACACAATGTTGAGAAATGGGATGGACAGAATGTTCCTCCACTTGCGAAAGATGATGTGCCTAAGCTACGGAGGGTGTTACCTCACAGGTGGTTGTTGCGCGTAGTTGACTTATGTCTTTTCGTTCAACACGCGTACGTTGGGAACCCCAAGAGGAAGGTGTGATGCGTACAGCGGCAAGTTTCCCTCAGTAAGAAACCAAGGTTTATCGAACCAGTAGGAGCCAAGAAGCACGTGAAGGTTGATGGCGGCGAGATGTAGTGCGGCGCAATACCAGGGATTCCGGCGCCAACGTGGAACCTACACAACACAACCAAAGTACTTTGCCCCAACGAAACAGCGAGGTTGTCAATCTCACCGGCTTGCTGTAACAAAGGATTAGATGTATAGTGTGGAAGATGATTGTTTGCAGAGAACAGTAGAACAAGTATTGCAGTAGATTGTATTTCAGTATAGAGAATTGGACCGGGGTCCACAGTTCACTAGAGGTGTCTCTCCCATAAGATAAATAGCATGTTGGGTGAACAAATTACAGTTGGGCAATTGACAAATAGAGAGGGCATGACCATGCACATACATATTATGATGAGTATAGTGAGATTTAATTGGGCATTACGACAAAGTACATAGACCGCTATCCAAGCATGCATCTATGCCTAAAAAGTCCACCTTCGGGTTATCATCCGAACCCCTTCCAAGTATTAAGTTGCTAACAACAGACAATTGCATTAAGTATTGCGCGTAATGTAATCAATAACTACATCCTCGGACATAGCATCAATGTTTTATCCCTAGTGGCAACAGACACATCCATAACCTTAGAGGTTTCGTCACTCCCCTAGATTCACGGAGACATGAACCCACTATCGAGCATAAATACCCCCTCTTGGAGTTACTAGCAAAAACTTGGCCGAGCCTCTACTAATAACGGAGAGCATGCAAGATCATAAACAACACATAGATATAAATTGATAATCAACATAACATAGTATTCTCTATTCATCGGATCCAAACAAACACAACATATAGCATTACAGATAGATGATCTTGATCATGTTCGGCAGCTCACAAGACCCGACAATTAAGCACAATGAGGAGAAGACAACCATCTAGCTACTGCTATGGACCCATAGTCCAGGGGTAGACTACTCACACATCACTCCGGAGGCGACCATGGCGGTGTAGAGTCCTCCGGGAGATGATTCCCCTCTCGGCAGGGTGCCGGAGGCGATCTCCTGAATCCCCCGAGATGGGATTGGCGGCGGCGGCGTCTCCGGAAGGTTTTCCGTATCGTGGCTCTCGGTATCGGGGGTTTCGCGACGAAGGCTATTTGTAGGCGGAAGGGCAGGTCGAGGGGCCACACGAGGGGCCCGGAGACAGGTCGGCGCGGCCAAGACCCGGGCCGCGCCGCCCTACCTCCTGGCCACCTCGTGGCCCCACTTCGTTGACTCTTCGGTCTTCCGGAAGCTTCGTGTGAAAATAGGCCCCGGGCGTTGATTTCGTCCAATTCCGAGAATATTTCCTTACTAGGATTTCGAAACCAAAAACAGCAGAAGACAAAGAATCGGCTCTTCGGCATCTTGTTAATAGGTTAGTTCCAGAAAATGCATAAATATGACATAAAGTATGCATAAAACATGTAGATATCATCAATAATGTGGCATGGAACATAACAAATTATCGATACGTCGGAGACGTATCAGCATCCCCAAGCTTATTTTCTGCTCGTCCCGAGCAGGTAAACGATAACAAAGATAATTTCTGGAGTGACATGCCATCATAACCTTGATCATACTATTGTAAGCATATGTAATGAATGCAGCGATCAAAACAATGTAAATGACATGAATAAACAAATGAATCATATAGCAAAGACTTTTCATGAATAGTACTTCAAGACAAGCATCAATAAGTCTTGCATAAGAGTTAACTCATAAAGCAATAAATCAAAGTAAAGGTATTGAAGCAACACAAAGGAAGATGAAGTTTCAGTGGTTGCTTTCAACTTATAACATGTATATCTCATGGATATTGTCAATGTAAAGTAATATATCAAGTGCAATATGCAAGTATGTAAGAATCAATGCACAGTTCACACAAGTGTTTGCTTCTTGAGATGGAGAGAAATAGGTGAACCGACTCAACATAAAAGTAAAAGAAAGGTCCTTCAAAGAGGAAAGAATCGATTGCTATATTTGTGCTAGAGCTTCGATTTTGAAAACAAGAAACAATTTTGTCAACGGTAGTAATAAAGCATATGTGTTATGTAGATTATATCTTACAAGTTGCAAGCCTCATGCATAGTATACTAATAGTGCCCGCACCTTGTCCTAATTAGCTTGGATTACCGGGATTATCGCAATGCACATGTTTTAACCAAGTGTCACAAAGGGGTACCTCTATGCCGCCTGTACAAAGGTCTAAGGAGAAAGCTCGCATTGGATTTCTCGCTATTGATTATTCTCAACTTAGACATCCATACCGGGAAAACATAGACAACAGATAATGGACTCCTCTTTAATGCATAAGCATGTAGCAACAATTAATTTTCTCATATGAGATTGAGGATATATGTCCAAAACTGAAACTTCCACCATGATTCATGGCTTTAGTTAGCGGCCCAATGTTCTTCTCTAACAACATGCATGCTCTAACCATTAAATAGGTGGTAAATCTCCCTTACTTCAGACAAGACGGACATGCATAGCAACTCACATGATATTCAACAAAGAGTAGTTGATGGCGTCCCCAGAAACATGGTTATCGCACAACAAGCAACTTAATAAGAGATAAAGTGCATAAGTACATATTCAATACCACAATAGTTTTTAGGCTATTTGTCCCATGAGCTATATATTGCAAAGGTAGAGGATAGAAATTTTAAAGGTAGCACTCAAGCAATTTACTTTGGAATGGCGGAGAAATACCATGTAGTAGGTAGGTATGGTGGATACAAATGACATAGTGGTTGGCTCAAGGATTTTGGATGCATGAGAAGTATTCCCTCTCGATACAAGGTTTAGGCTAGCAAGGTTATTTGAAACAAACACAAGGATGAAGCGGTGCAGCAAAACTTACATAAAAGACATATTGAAAACATTATAAGACTCTACACCGTCTTCCTTGTTGTTCAAACTCAATACTAGAAATTATCTAGACTTTAGAGAGACCAAATATGCAAACCAAATTTTAGCATGCCCTATGTATTTCTTCATTAATAGGTGCAAAGTATATGATGCAAGAGCTTAAACATGAGCACAACAATTGCCAAGTATCACATTATCCAAGACATTATAGCAATTACTACATGTAGCATTTTCCAATTCCAACCATATAACAATCTAACGAAGAAGAAACTTCGCCATGAATACTATGAGTAAAGCCTAAGGACATATTTGTCCATATGCAACAGCGGAGCGTGTCTCTCTCCCACACAAAGAATGCTAGGATCCATTTTATTCAAACAAAACAAAAACAAAAACAAACCGACACTCCAAGCAAAGCACATAAGATGTGACGGAATAAAAATATATATAGTTTCAGGGGAGGAACCTGATAATGTTGTCGATGAAGAAGGGGATGCCTTGGGCATCCCCAAGCTTAGACGCTTGAGTCTTCTTGATATATGCAGGGGTGAACCACTGGGGCATCCCCAAGCTTAGATCTTTCACTCTCCTTGATCATGTTGTATCATCTCCCTCTCTTGATCCTTGAAAACTTCCTCCACACCAAACTCAAAACAACTCATTAGAGAGTTAGTGCACAATTAAAATATACATGTTCAGAGGTGACATAATCATTCTTAACACTTCTGGACATTGCACAAAGCTACTGAAAGTCAATGGAATCGAAAAATCCATCGAGCATATCAAAACAGGCAATGCGAAATAAAAGGCAGAATCTGTCAAAACAGAACAGTTCGTAAAGACGAATTTTATGGAGGCACCAGACTTGCTCAAATGAAAATGCTCAAATTGAATGAAAGTTGCGTACATATCTGAGGATCACTCACGTAAATTGGCATAATTTTCTGAGTTACCTACAGAGAATTTTGCCGAGATTCGTGACAGCAAAGAAATCTGTTTCTGCGCAGTAATCCAAATCTAGTATGAACCTTACTATCAACGACTTTACTTGGCACAACAAAATACTAAACTAAGATAAGGAGAGGTTGATACAGTAGTAAACAACTTCCAAGACACAAATATAAAACAAAATACTGTAGTAAAAACATGGGTTGTCTCCCATAAGCGCTTTTCTTTAACGCATTTCAGCTAGGCGCAGAAAGTGTGTATCAAGTATTGTCAAGAGACGATGCATCTACAGCGGGGTTTGGAGTTTTCTCAACCATGCATAGTATATTGGATACATAAGTTTTAGCGGCTCCCTTTTCATTAGTCTTGGGCTTGCTACTCTCATCAAACAAATTTTCAGGCACAAGCCAAGCATAGTTATTTTCTAGTGCGTCATTCATCGCTAGGAGCTTACATGGTATTGGTGCTTTGATCTCCCCACCATCATTAATATTATTAGTGAACCTTACTCTCTCCATGTCCATCTTTTCAAGGAGACTAACAAAATCGGTATAAGAACCAAGCATCTTATATTTAATAAAGACCTTTCTAGCCTCTCTTGCTATACCACCAAATTCTCTAAGAAGGGTTTCTAAAACAAAATCTTTCTTTTCCCCTTCTTCCATATCACCGAGTGTAAGAAACATGTGTTGGATTATAGGATTGAGATTAACAAATTTAGTTTTTAACATGCGAACTAAAGCAGCAGCAGCAATTTCATAAGTAGGAGCAAGTTCTACCAAGTGTCTATCTTCAAAATCTTCAACGGTACTAACATGATTGAAAAATTATTCTATATTATTTCTCCCAATTATAGACCCTCGTCCTACCGGCATGTATTTTACGGTAAAATTAAAAGGAAACATAATGAAATAAGTAAAGTAAATGCAAGTAACTAATTTTTTTGTATTTTTGATATAGAGTGCAAACAAGATAATTAAGTAAAGTAAAACTAGCAACTAATTTTTTTGTATTTTGATTTAGTGCAGCAAACAAAGTAGTAAATAAAATAAAGCAAGACAAAAACAAAGTAAAGAGATTGCGATGTGGAGACTCCCCTTGCAACGTGTCTTGATCTCCCCGGCAACGGCGCCAGAAATTTGCTTGCTGCGCGTAGTTGACTTATGTCTTTTCGTTCAACACGCGTCCGTTGGGAACCCCAAGAGGAAGGTGTGATGCGTACAGCGGCAAGTTTCCCTCAGTAAGAAACCAAGGTTTATCGAACCAGTAGGAGCCAAGAAGCACGTGAAGGTTGATGGCGGCGAGATGTAGTGCGGCGCAACACCAGGGATTCCGGCGCCAACGTGGAACCTGCACAACACAACCAAAGTACTTTGCCCCAACGAAACATCGAGGTTGTCAATCTCACCGGCTTGCTGTAACAAAGGATTAGATGTATAGTGTGGAAGATGATTGTTTGCAGAGAACAGTAGAACAAGTATTGCAGTAAATTGTATTTCAGTATAGAGAATTGGACCGGGGTCCACATTTCACTAGAGGTGTCTCTCCCATAAGATAAATAGCATGTTGGGTGAACAAATTACAGTTGGGCAATTGACAAATGGAGAGGGCATGACCATGCACATACATATTATGATGAGTATAGTGAGATTTAATTGGGCATTACGACAAAGTACATAGACCGCTATCCAGCATGCATCTATGCCTAAAAAGTCCACCTTCGAAGTTATCATCCGAACCCCTTCCAAGTATTAAGTTGCTAACAACGAGACAATTGCATTAAGTATTGCGCGTAATGTAATCAATAACTACATCCTCGGACATAGCATCAATGTTTTATCCCTAGTGGCAACAACACATCCATAACCTTAGAGGTTTCTGTCACTCCCCCAGATTCACGGAGACATGAACCCACTATCGAGCATAAATACCCCCTCTTGGAGTTACTAGCAAAAACTTGATCAGAGCCTCTACTAATAACGGAGAGCATGCAAGATCATAAACAACACATAGATATAAATTGATAATCAACATAACATAGTATTCTCTATTCATCGGATCCCAACAAACACAACATATAGCATTACAGATAGATGATCTTGATCATGTTCGGCAGCTCACAAGACCCGACAATTAAGCACAATGAGGAGAAGACAACCATCTAGCTACTGCTATGGACCCATAGTCCAGGGGTAGACTACTCACACATCACTCCGGAGGCGACCATGGCGGTGTAGAGTCCTCCGGGAGATGATTCCCCTCTCCGGCAGGGTGCCGGAGGCGATCTTCTGAATCCGCCGAGATGGGATTGGCGGCGGCGGCGTCTCTGGAAGGTTTTCCGTATCGTGGCTCTCGGTACTGGGGGTTTCGCGAAGAAGGCTATTTGTAGGCGGAAGGGCAGGTCAGGGGGCCACACGAGGGGCCCAGGAGACAGGTCGGTGCGGCCAAGACCTGGGCCGCGCCGCCCTACCTCCTGGCCACCTCGTGGCCCCACTTCGTTGACTCTTCGGTGTTCTGGAAGCTTCGTGTGAAAATAGGCCCCTGGGCGTTGATTTCGTCCAATTCCGAGAATATTTCCTTACTAGGATTTCTGAAACCAAAAACAGCAGAAAACAGCAACTGGCTCTTCGGCATCTTGTTAATAGGTTAGTTCTAGAAAATGCATAAATATGACATAAAATATGCATAAAACATGTAGATATCATCAATAATGTGGCATGGAACATAAGAAATTATCGATACGTCGGAGACGTATCAGTGGTTGACAGCCGATTTCAACAAAGAGAAAGAAAACTGGAAGTGGAATTTGGTCAACAATGTTGTCCGGTAATACACCTACCCTGTTTATCCAGAGAAACTATTAGTTTTTTCCACCACAATTATCTCTTTTTTATTTTTATGCAGCTGCCAGGTTATCTTTTCCATGTAGGCATCAATTTCTTCTATAGAACTATCAAGTTTTTTTCCACATGTCAATATAGTTTTATGAAAATAAATTTGCGAAGTTTTTTTTACAAATGCAAATGTGTACTTGTATTAATACACAGTAAGTTAAAATCTCAGTAAGTGGAGGCATTTTTTTTGCATTAGGAGGCCAGTACGGTACTGACAAGTAGATACCCCTCCCCCCTCCAAGTTAATGATCCGGTAGGTACACTTATGTATTCAGAACCTGGTATGTACTGTATGTAAATGTCATAGCTTGGTACAACTAAGTTGGCAGGTCAGTGTTAGGTACTCTATTACATCTGGCAGGTTCTATATGAAAATCTCATAGGTAGGTGCAAATAATTTTGGCAGGTCAGTTCAAGAGCCTAAAAAGGTTGTGTCATATACATTTTTAGCATCAGAATCTGGTAGGTACTCTATGTAAATCTCATAGGTAGGAACAAATAATCTGGTAGGTACTCTATGAAAATCTCATAGGTAGGAACAAATAAACTGGTAGGTACTCTGTGAAAATCTCATAGGTAGGAACAAATAATCTGGTAGATCAGTTGGAGGACCTAAAAGGTACAGTCACATCCATTTTTTCTTGGGATTCCAATAATAAATATTACAAAAATGTCTAGTACTTGCGTTCAAACACACGGACAATAATAAATGAAGCACAGTAGTAATGAATACAAGGATCTGGTTTTTTAGTTCTGGACTGGAATTTCTCCTCTCTGGGGGCACATTCTCAAATCATGTTGAGTAGAGCCACATTGTTTGCAGACGCGTACTTCTTTTCTCCCTATGTCCAGTGGTTTCTGATATGCTTGCTTGCGCTTTCTCCCTTTAGTATTTGATACGCGAGGATCACGGATATTACTAGCTTCTGAAGTTTCTGAAGTTTGTTCAGCTGCAGTTGCATGTGAACCTTCTGTTGCTTTTGTAGTAGGTAGAGTCGTGGCATGCACCGCTGCATTTGTGCTTGACGATGGTCCTGTAGGTTTCTTTTGACGGTTAGTTTGTCGTGGTTTCGGACAAGAGGTACCTTCTTCTGGAGACACCTGCTGTGTATGACAATTGGTGTTTGTTGTTTGGGCTGGAGCAGATTGTGTTGCCTTCCTTGCAGCGCTTGAAGCAGATGCCTTCTTTGCTCTTTTTTTCTGTTTCTCTTTTCAGTTAAGCCAAGTCTTTCTTCATTGATTTCATGTGGTTCTGAATTATCTTCATGCCATCTTCGGTTTCATTCCCGCAAAGCGCTAGGCCTTTGAATTCATTGCATGTTACTGCTAGCCACATCTTCTTCTTAGATTCCTCTGGCATAACAACTGGTTGTCCTGGTAATTCTTCCACTAGGTTTTCTTCAGCACTCCATGTCCACCTGCGCAACACATATGCTAGCGGCATCTGACAAACACCTAGTTGAACCATGGCCTGCATTTGAATGTCATTTTTAGTATTTTTCTCTACAAAGAAATCATCAATGTTTTTTTAGCAGGCAACCGCACACAAACAATTTAGAAAGTAAGGTCTAGCTTTTTTTACCTTTAGGATGTGTGTTATCACCAGAATTTGACCGGATCAGAGGTGGGCCGCGATTAGAGATGGGCTTGAAGAATATACATAGAAGAAATACATGAATCGGCCTTGTATACAAAGTTTGGGCTAGTTTGCCCGTGTATCTGTAACATAGTAGGATACGTGTCGGTTAGATAGAGTTTGGCTCGTACACGGTTGGGATTATTCCCACGTTAGAAAGTCTACGGACTATAAATATGTATCTAGGGTTTATGAAATAAACAACAATCACGTTCACCACAAACCAATCTAGGCGCATCGCCAACTCCCTTGTCTCGAGGGTTTCTTCCGGGTAAGCATCATGCTGCCTAGATCGCATCTTGCGATCTAGGCGATACACGTTTATTCGTTGTTCATGCGTTGCTCGTGCTTGAAGCCTTGTTGATGGCGAGCAACGTAGTTATCATAGATGTGTTAGGGTTAGCATTGTTCATCGTATCATATGTTGTCGTCGTGCAACCCTTAGACATCTAGCCGTCCTTACACCTATCTTAGGTGTAGGGGCGGCACCCCGCTTGATCATTATTTAGTAGATCCGATCCGTTATGATTGCTCCTTGTTCTTCAAGGATTAGTTTAATATCTGCATAGTTAGGCCTTACAAACGGGTTGAAGGATCCGAGTGGCGCGTAGGGTGTAGTTTACTAGCCCTAGACAGGATGTTCCGGGGATCAACTTCGTGTTGGTTTTTAGGCCTTGTCTAGGGTCGGTTTACGATCACCGTGCGTGGCCGCCGGAGCTCAATCACGAGTAGGATGTTCCGATTATGCGGTGAAAACCCTAAATCGTAGTAGGTCGTTTTAGCTTTATTTTGATCAAGCAGGACCACCATCCGATCGTACACCTCGTACGCATCATGGGTGGATCGGCTCCTTGAGCCGATTCGAGAGGATAACCCGAGAGCCGATCGAGGCTCGTATTTAATGTTTACGTGTATGCCATGCGAGGAAACTAAGCGAGGCATAATCCAACACCTTCCCGACCAGGTATAGGTCAGGTGGCACGCCCTTGCATCAGCATCGGACGTGCGTGCCGAGTCTTTGCGGGCCGTCGCTCGGAGGGACCAGGGCCAGCCGCAGTCCTGGGAGCCTCCCGGCTCTACCGTGTTGCCCGTTGCTGCTCGCCGGTGGGTTTCTGACCGCAACACATTCTGGCACGCCCGGTGGGACGATCTTCGACATCAACCGCATCGCCATCTACATCTGAGATGGCGGAAGGCACTCCAGTCACGTACGAGGATCTGACCGAGGAGCTCAAGAAGAAGCATGACGAGGTCAAGCGATCCTCGAGGCCGATCTCATCGGCTCTTTTCATGAACCCGCTCACACGGCATCGGGTGGAAAGGGTTCTCACCTGAAGGCGCGCTCGATGGAGTGGACCTGTCCGCCCCGTCGGAAGAACGCACCAGGTCTCGCGTCGAGAGATTAACTTCATGGTAGCTCATTCGCCGCACCGCCATTCCGAGAGCCTGGTGAACACTTTGGAGCGTGTCGCTCTTCGCGTGATCCAGAAATCATGAGGCATCAGTACTCTCCGTCGGGACCAGCTCCAGGGACTCACCAAGGAGAGATGCCACTCCGGTCCCGTCCACCGCTGCCATTTGCGTTGGCAGCACCGAAGTGCCGAATTCACCGGCATACGTCGTCTACAAGATCGGTTGTGACCCTAGTGACTACCGGTTCTTGCATGAGGCGCCTAAGGAGATCCCTCACGGATACACGTGCACATACGTGCCGGGACTGCGATGAATCGGGCACTCACAAACCGGATCGCAACAGCGAGGGACTTCGGAACAACGAGGAGCAACTTCGGGAACGGATCTTGAGAAGCGGACGTGGCTAGCTAAGTATGCCACTCCGACAAACCTCCGGAGCTCAGCTCTTGCGGTTGGCTCGAGCTGGAAAAGCAAGCATGGCTGGCTAAGTATGCCACTCCGGCGAATCTTCGAGTTCGATTCCTACAGCCAAGCACCGCGGATCAGATTAGTACCATCTTAAAAGACCGAGTTCGGCATGGTGCCGAAAAGGAGGACAATCGGCTATTCCAAGCCGTACCCCAACGAGTACGAATTGATCCCGCTACCACCCAAGTATCGGCTCCCTGATTTCTCCAAGTTTAATGGATCAGATGGTTCCAGCTCCATCGAGCATGTGAGCCGATATTTGTCACAGCTGGGCACGATCTCAGCATCAGATGAGCTGCGTGTGAGGTTCTTCGCACGAGTCCCTCACGGGATCGGCTTTTGGGTGGTACACATCGCTGCCACCGAGACTCAATCCGGACTTGGAAGCAGTTGGAAGAGCAGTTCCACATGCAGTATCACTCAGAGGCTTCCGAGGCTGGCATTGCCGATCTAGCACAAGTACGACAGAAGCGCAGAGAAACAGTTTCAGAATACGTCCAGCGCTTCAGGACCATTAGGAACCGATGCTATTCGGCTCGTGTGACTGAAAAAGAAGCAGTCGAGTTGGTGGTGGTCGGTCTCGCATCACCGATCAAGGACGTGGCCTCCCAAGCAGACTACCCTTCACTGGCGCACATGGTGCGAAGCGCGTCGGCATATGAACAGCGCCACCCGGATGTATACCAGGATAAATTCAAACGTGCGGTGGTCCTAGTTGAGGCGAGATGAAGATGAAGGCTCGCGGGAGATCAAGAGGTAGCGAGTGGCTGAATGGACTCGGGGGCAAGCCCCGTGTCCCGTAAGTGGGTTAAGCCACAAGGTCCTCCAAGAGGGTTTGACTTCGATGTCACCAAGGCTGAGCAAATTTTCGATCTCTTACTTAAGGAGAAGCGACTAAAGGTACCCGAAGGCCACAAGATCCCCACGGCTCAGGAGCTGAACGGAAAGCCATACTGCAAGTGGCATAACACGTTCACCCATGCCACCAACGACTACAGGGTGTGGCGTCAGCAGGTCCAAATGGCGATAGAACAAGGGCGTCTAATTTTCAGCCAGTATGCCATGAAGGTCGACACACACCCCTTCCCCGCCGTTAACATGGTGGAGTACACTTACCCTAGAGGGTGCCAGACAGGATTCTCGTTCAACATCAACATGGTAGGACCTGGGCACCACTCTGGTAAGGACGGAGACGAGGGCAGCTGCTCTCATAGCAAGGACACCGATGAAGCCGTTCCACGCGATCGGCTCCGTCACGATGGCAAGCGCTATATCACAGAGGGAGAAGTGAGGAATGTGAGATATCAGCGACCTCTCTCTGATCACCTCCTCAACAAGTATGTGAGTCAATATGACCAACACCGACGATACAACGACGATGATGAGAGAGATCGTTTGGCTAAGGACGCCAGGAGACACCGTCGGCATGATCGCGACGAGGAGAGATATGAGCGCCACGACAAGGAAAAGTCGAGAGAGCAAGACGACGTGGATAGGCACTGGGACTGTCCCTTCTTCAGACACTGCTGGGATTCAGGAATGAGCCGATTGCCTACAATCGGCAGCGCCCAGAATGTAGACAGAAGAAGAAGGATGCAGCTAACGTGTCCGTGTTCAAACGTCTAGGGCCTCTCCCGCCTCGGAACAAGCACGCTGAGTCCTCTCGGGTGGAAGATCTCGAGGAATTGGAAGACGATGATGAAGAAGAAGATAAGTACCACCGGCCAAGGTGGTGCCCTGATGGACTCAGCCGTTCCCAAAAGCGTAGGGTTCAGCGACTACGTGGTTTGGAGGAAGCCGAAAGGTTATACCTGCACACGTTAAGGAAGGCGCGGCCTGATCTGGCCGCGAAAATTCAGCGAACCCTGGACGAAGAAGGTCGGCCACAAAGGAAAGAGTGGCGCCCGGACAAAAGAAAGCCGATGATGAGACATCGGCTGGCACAAACATGGTGTTCATCCTTCCAACGGAGTTTAGTGCTCCAGGATTAGACGAAGCACCGTGGCACAACTTGATCTGCGGCCCACGGCCGGTTATCTTTGAGAAGCCACGAGAAAGAAGCTACGGACATCTGAAGGCCCCGTACTTGCGAGGCTATATCAATGGGCAGCCTCGTCAACAAGATGCTGGTGGACACCGGAGCGGCGATCAACATTATGCCATACTCCATGCTACGTCGGTTGGGACGCTCTAGCTCGGATCTGATCAAGACCAACGTAACACCGAGCGATTTCAACGGCCGAGCATCCGACGCACAAGGTGTTCGAACGTGGATCCGACCGTAGGAAGGAAAACCATCCCTACGACGTTCTTTATTGTCGACAAGCAAAAGCACCTATGATGTCTCGCTAGGGAGAGATTGGATCCACGCCAATCGTTGCATTCCATCCACGATGCACCAATGCCTAATACGAGTGGGATGGAGATGAAGTAGAGGTCGTCCACGCGGATGATTCAGCCGAGATTTCAACGGCTGGCATGAACGTTTGGGAGACAACAGGCCAAGAGCCACTCTCAGGCATCAATTTGGACGACTGCGAGCGCATCGACGTGACGAAGGACGGGGTGAGGCTGGTCTTATCCACCGGCCTGACCGTGTAACAAGAGCAACGTCCATGAACAAACGTGGCGATGCCGATCCGTGCGATCGGCCCCAAAGATCTGTGGAGGAACATTGCAAAACCTTCATTGAGCTATTCAATCAACATGGAGGCCGATTCCAGCAATCGGCCAAAATTATCCTCACCATACGTTCTGCCTGTGTTCAACGTCGATCTAATGGGTAGCGGTTTTACGTCAGCTGATGAGCTGGGAGAAGTCAACATTGGTCCTAACGGAGCCGACGTTCAAATACAGTGCCTTGGATCACCACAGAGCCGATATCCGCAGTTACCTGGAAGATTCGGCTCGGGGGGCACCTAATCAGATGAACATGTGCGATACATATGCAGTGAAATATTGGGGGCCGATAGAAAAATCGGCCAGTAAAAAAAAATTCTCATGAAACAAAGCCGATGCACAGCCATCGACTCTAGTACAATTACACGGATGGCCTTCTGCTTCCTGGAGGGAGTGAACAATGAGAGCTTCCTCAGCGGCAATGAGCCGATTTCGGTGCCAGAACCTTCTCTTTGAGGACTTCCAACCCTTTGCGCAAGATCGCTAGTTCAGCAGTACTGTCAGAAGCGTCAGTTTTGGCATGCAGGGCAGCCTTTTGCTCATTAAGCCGTGGATGTTTCGTCTACAGTATCGGCTTTCAACGGAAGAAAAGGTGATCGATGGTGGCAAGTTTGGCTGGCTCTGCATGGTGGCTGTTTCAGAATTGCCTGAGTTCAAAACCCTTTGTCTGATCTGTGCGTCCTCACCGCTATTCTCGCCTTGACTGAGGCTCGGGGGGCAGCTGATTTGGTAGGCACTCTGTGTTTGGAAGCCGATTGGAGTGTAATCGCTGACCCTGCATCATAAACTTCTTCAAAAGTGGTGAGTTGTTGCAGAAGAAGGTCACCAGAGCTGCTGGAAGGAGCCTGAAAGGGAAGCCATCATCATCTAAAGGGGCAGGGCCGTTTCTGTTGCTGCAAAAGATAGAGCAAGGCGCTATGTTCGGACAGCCAGGAGCGGTTAAGGATCACCTTCAGGCCAGAGACTATAGCGTGGGCATTGGATGATGTTGCCCTTGGGTCCGTTGCAGTTGCGAACCTGTGCGATTGACATCTGAGGTTCATATGGCCGTGGGTTGGATTTGTTCAAGCGGCGATTTGGGGATCTGAGTTTTGCTCTTTCGGACAAGTCGCAGATTACCATTTGGATAGGGTTGGCTTTGCTCGCGTTTCATGGCAAGGTCCGATGCGCTGCCATCGGCTCTTGATTTGCTAACTTATGTTAGCAATCGGCAAAATTGGTAAGAGGACGAGATCAGCTGAGAAATTTCTTCTTCATTAATAAGGGGGTTTTTTACAATGAAGAGCCGATTTCTCAAGAAAGGAAGAACAAAAGAAGAGCCGATTGCTCAGGAACTACTAGTCCTACATTACTAATCCTCGCTGGCCTCGTCGTCGGCATCGTAGCTGCCGTCGGCGCTGCTTCCGGAGAGTTCCTCGTCGCTGCTGCCCCGGCCCTCGGCCGGAGCCTCTTCTTCCTCGTCATCATCATCGTCCTCGCTGTCCGCCCAAGCGCGGAAGCGCTTCGCCGGCGGATACCCAGCGGAGGAGGAGGAATCATCTTCCTCCTCTTCTTCTTCTTCCTCTACTTCTTCTTCTTCCTCCTCCTCGTCGGAGGAGGTGGGGTTCGCCCGAGGAGTGGAGGTCGTCTTCGCTCTCGCTCTTCAGCTCCCCTTCGATGAGGAACTCGAGGTCGTCCTCCCCATCGGTCAGAGGTAAGTCACCATCTGACCCGACGAGTGCTTCGGGTGGGCCATCTGGCACGTGGTCAAAGTTCCACTCCTGCTCGCTCGAGGAGGAAGATTGGAAAGAGAGGCCTGAGGAGATGGAGGAAGAGGAAGACATTGCTACAGGGAAAGAGGGTTTTTTAGGTGCCGATGACCAGAACAGAGCAAGAGGATGAAGTGGCGAACCGTTCGGCACGGTTAAATAAAAGGAGGTATAGTGGAGACTTAATGCCATTGCGGTTTCTGAGGGAGAGATGTTAAAGCTATCAAATCTTACAAAGAAGTTGAGGAGGCAAGGCATCATGATGAAGGATACTGCGGCGATTCTGCTCTGCCACGACATGACCCGACGAAGAAAAAACAGAGTGATTTTGGAATTGTCATTTCCAAAACCAGGGGGGCATGTGTTATCACCAGAATTTGACCGGATCATAGGTGGGCCGCGATTAGAGATGGGCTTGAAGAATATACATAGAAGAAATACATGAATCGGCCTTGTATACAAAGTTTGGGCTAGTTTGCCCGTGTATCTGTAACATAGTAGGATACGTGTCGGTTAGATAGAGTTTGGCTCGTACACGGTTGGGATTATTCCCACGTTAGAAAGTCTACGGACTATAAATATGTATCTAGGGTTTATGAAATAAACAACAATCACGTTCACCACAAACCAATCTAGGCGCATCGCCAACTCCCTTGTCTCGAGGGTTTCTTCCGGGTAAGCATCATGCTGCCTAGATCGCATCTTGCGATCTAGGCAGTACACGTTTATTCGTTGTTCATGCGTTGCTCGTGCTGAAGCCTTGTTGATGGCGAGCAACGTAGTTATCATAGATGTGTTAGGGTTAGCATTGTTCATCGTATCATATGTTGTCGTCGTGCAACCCTTAGACATCTAGCCGTCCTTACACCTATCTTAGGTGTAGGGGCGGCACCCCGCTTGATCATTATTTAGTAGATCCGATCCGTTATGATTGCTCCTTGTTCTTCAAGGATTAGTTTAATATCTGCATAGTTAGGCCTTACAAACGGGTTGAAGGATCCAGTGGCGCGTAGGGTGTAGTTTACTAGCCCTAGACAGGATGTTCCGGGGAACAACTTCGTGTTGGTTTTTAGGCCTTGTCTAGGGTCGGTTTACGATCACCGTGCGTGGCCGCCAGGCTCAATCACGAGTAGGATGTTCCGATTATGCGGTGAAAACCCTAAATCGTAGTAGGTCGTTTTAGCTTTATTTTGATCAAGCAGGACCACCATCTGATCGTACACCTCGTACGCATCATGGGTGGATCGGCTCCTTGAGCCGATTCAGAGGATAACCTGAGAGCCGATCGAGGCTCGTATTTAATGTTTACGTGTATGCCATGCAGGAAACTAAGCGAGGCATAATCCAACACCTTCCTGACCAGGTATAGGTCAGGTGGCACGCCCTTGCATCAGCATCGGACGTGCGTGCCGAGTCTTTGCGGGCCGTCGCTCGGAGGGACCAGGGCCAGCCGCAGTCCTGGGAGCCTCCCGGTTCTACCGTGTTGCCCGTCGCTGCTCGCCGGTGGGTTTCTGACCGCAACAATGTGACAGCAGACGATGCCGTCTCTTTCAAATTTGCAGCATGTGCATCTGTAAGTTTCATTGGGGGGGGGGGGGTCTGCATAAACCTGATATGTGCGATTGTGGTAACCTGGTACAAAGTGTGTTATGCAGTACACTTCATATGTATTCTCAGCTACCTGCCTTATGTTGTAAGACATGGTGTACGACATTTCGTACTGAAAGCGGGTGTGTATATTTTTCGTATAGAGCTTTTCCATTTGTTTCTCTATTGGGTGCCAAGACCAGTTCCTAGCTGTCAAAAGAGATGAATCTGCCTCTTCTTTCTTCTCCTCTTTCATTATCTTAGCTTGGATATCAGCATATTGAAGAACAAACTCAAGCACAGAATTTGAAGGACTTATGTATTTTTTCAGCACCGCATTGAAACCCTCACTCCGCTGAGTTGTTTGTAGGAACGGATAGAACTTTTGCATGAAGTAGGCAGGAACCCATGAACTTCTTTTTTGGTACAAAGCTGCTATTTTCTCATGGTTTTGCACATTGTATTTTTGAATCATCAAGTTCCATTTTGTTTCAAACTCCTGCGGTGTCAAGCTGCAGTTTATGCAGTCATTCATCTCTTCCCAAAGCCCTGTTATCTTTGCAACAAATGGACCGATTTCTTCTGTTGCTTTATCGACAATGTGCCACCTGCAATTACGATGCGTTGTGTTTGGAAACATCTTTTCAATTGCAGCACGCATCGAACCATCCTGGTCTGTTATTATGTTAACCGGTGCTACTCCATCCATTGCAATTAAGAACGACTCAAATAACCATATGTAGCTCTCACTGAGCTCATTCTTTAGGAACCCACAACCAAGTTGTATCGACTGACCATGGTTGTTTATACCAATGAATGGTGCAAAGGGCATCTTGTATGTGTTTGTCATGTAAGTTGCATCGAAAGAAATACAGTCATTGTATTTCTTATAAGCTCTTCTTGTCGCACTATCTACCCGCAACAAGTACGCACACGGTCCTCGTCATCAAGCTTGTATCTGTAGTAGAAATCTTTGTCTCGGGACTTCAAGTCCTCAAAGTAGGCCATAGTGTTTTGCATGTCTACGTACTTGTTCTCTGCCCGAAGTTTGGATCTGAAATTTGCCATGTCTTTTGGTGTGTATGGCACTCCTTCTACTGATTCATACAGTGTAGTCATAACTTGCATCATTCTGCTTGTTTCCATGTTTATAGAGTGTAGGATTTTTATGAACTCTTGGTCTTCTTCCGGTATGTCTCTGTGTGAGCGTAGGAAACCAGTCAATGACCACTTCTTGATTAGAGGGTGATTGTGATCATCACAGAATTCCGTCACCAGCCAGGTACCATCTCTGACTTTCAACACCATCCTAGTTGGACAGTCAGTCCTAATGTTGCTGCACTTCATCCTTTCCGGTACAACTGGTTTAGGTTTCTGCGTATCTTCTTTTACTTTTGCTTGGTGACCTGCTTTATGGCAAACCATAGTTGCTCTTATGTATTCGCCAGTGACCTCGGATTTCTTCCTGTAATTGTATCTGATTCCAAATCCTCTCCTCCTTGCAAATGCCAAGTAGTGTCTCTGAGCATCTTCAAGTGTATCAAATCTCATGTCCGATCTAGGTGCTTGTGGAGTCGAAACTACCTCTGCATTCCCTTCGTTCCCATCATTCTGTGCAGCCGGCGGAGTTTGTGCAGAACTTGCTTGTGGAAGTGTAATTTGAGTGCACGCTCGGTCTGCTGACATAGCCTTGGAGGTGGATCCTGCGTTGTCCATGCCTGGTTTTTTGCAAAAATAATGTACAAGCAAATAAATATCTGAAAAACAGGGGCTGTTTTGTGTGTGTGTCAACTATGATGGAGTAAACCTGGTTGCTGTTTACAATTAACTTGGTAGGTTTCTTACAATTAACCTGGTTGCTGTTTTAGGTTTGGGCATGGTTTTGCTGCAGAATGTAATGGCAAAAAGCATAACTTTTGCTAAGTGCCTAACCTGTGTTTGCCGAAGCTACTTGAACTGATAAAGTAGCATTAGGCACATCTTGCCATTTAAATTTTGTGATGTTCATCTTCTACAACATGCAAATCAAAATCTGGATTAGTTTCTAATACTGTTTTTTGTTATTTTGTAAATGCAGGAAGTAGGGGGTGTGCTACTTCTTGTTTTTGGAATGCACAGTGAAGCAAGGAAAAGTCACCAATGTAGAGTGAAGCAAGATGGGTGCAGACTGAAGCAATTTGGATGCTGGCTGTGTAGTTATGTGTTTTCTTCTTTCTGGTTAGCATGTGGTACTTTTTGGTTTTAGAAACCCAGCAGGCAAGTGCATCTAGCTTCAAAAATACTTCATAGTATGATGGACATGGTGATCAACTAGAATCTACCAGGCAAGTGTATGACGTAAGTATTTTTTAGGAACATGGTAGTTTTTGTTGGTTTATATGGTGATCAACAAGAATCTATCAGGCAAATTATGTTGGTTTTAGAAACATGACAGGGGTTCTTTTGGTTTTTGTCCTGATGGATGAACTAAAATCTGTGTTTTGATCAACAAGAATCTACATGGTGATCAAGAAGAATCTATCAGGCAAATTTTATGGGGAGATGGTGTTTTTCCATATCATACCTTTGTTTAGATCTCCAAATTTGTTTTGAAATCTGCTAGTTTCTCCCTCTGGACAAGTGGGCAGCTCATCTGGGATCTGTGTTCTTCTCTTATCTCCTGTGTTCTTCTTCTGTTTCCCAGATCTTGTTTCTGTTTTGTTTTTGGAGGAGACGTGAGGAAGAAGAAGATCCACTGATGGGAGTCACGAAAGTGTTGCAGGTTCTAGAAAAGCTTGAGGAAGAAGAGAGTCTGACGTGGTTTTGTCTGGCCTGGACGGATCATGGTAGGGTCCACGTGATTTGTTGGTTAGAAATATCAAGGCGTGGTGGGGCCGGTAGTACAGCTGTCGGTGGAGATGCGGTGAAGCCTCACGCTTTCTTGCGTCCTTCCCGCACGCGCTCGACCGATTCACGTGGGTGGGCCCATCCAAAACCGTCGCACGGACGGGGTCTCCATGCGCCGCTGCCGTGTAGTGCGGTCCATCAATCTATTTCCAGAATCACGCCCGCAATTAAAATCTTACCATACAATCATCTTACCATATCAACGAATATCAGTCAATCAATCTATTCCCAGAATCACGCCAGCAATTAAAATCTTACCATACAATCACTCATCAGATCACGTTCCAAAGGAGAGGCATAAAATCTGGTTACCATATTATGATCACGCATCAGCTCACACTCCAAAGGAGAGGCATAAAATCTGGGGCGACTTTAATATAGAAGATCACCCTCCGAAACTCAAGCTCCCAATCATATAAATTACAACTCAAAAAATCTGGTTAGATTCTTCCGACATGAGTTCACTGCTAGGTCAATACCTTCTCCATCAACCTTGATCCATCTTCTATCTTGCGCCATGAATGTGGTTTTGAACATTGTTAGATCTTTATAAAATGATAATTGTAAGATCTATATCCTAGCTAGGTTGATCAATACCATCAGTAGACCTGAAAATGTGCATTGGATAATCAAATTCAGAAAATGTATCTGCACCTAGCTAGGTTGATCAATACCATCAGTAGAATGTGGTGAGTAGAGTAACAGATGGGCTTCTCATGCATGTAGGTTTATAATATGTTAATGATGTCTTAATTCATTGGAAGGCCAATGAATCTGCTTAAAATGGTCATCAGAGAAACAACTCTCTCACGTATGTAGGTTTATAATATGTTAATGATGTCTTAATTCATTGGAAGGCCAATGAATCTGTACACAGCCAAGGTTTACACTCACCTAATCTGTCATTAAGGACAAACTATGAATTTGGATAGTCAAATAAAAAATCAACAAAAACTTAAGAAACTTCTCTTAAAGCATGACTTATAATCAAATAATGCACAAACGAAAATAAGGACAATAAACAGGTAAACAAAACATGTCCTTAGCTCACATGGACACCACATTTATGTAATGAAACATGGAGATATACCATGGGAAGTGAACCAAGAAGAAATCACCCCTGGTATCACGAGTTTAATACTTCTACCTTTAATTCACCACGCCTATGATAGCAAAATAGATGAAAAATCAGAGCAATGAAAAAGGAAAGCTACTGAAATATATGGAGACTGAATATAACTGCGACCTATTTGGAGAGGCGACACAAATATATGTACCTGTCCCTTCTCAGTAAAAAGCACCAGAATTTTTTTGCTTCATTTGCCATCTCAACAAATATGTCATGAGAAAATCTAACCTCCAAACTTCCCATGAATGCAAGAACAACCTGTTAAATATGTATTAACTTTGAGGTTCAGAAAGTTTCCATCTCACAGAATGAAACACATAAGAAAAAAAAAGGCCATAGAGGGCAAACCTGAAACAAAAAAAGGTCAACGTATAGAGTAAATAATGATGCTAATTTTATAGAACAACCTGCTTTCAGAGTAGTTAAGGGAACCAAAATGGCTAATTCTCCTACTATCATTATGGGTTAACTGAGAAGCACAAGTGAAATGAAAATATGATGCTCCAAAGAAATGCATACTTTCTGAATCAAGAACTAAATCAGGAATCTACCCGAACAATTATTGCAAGATGACGCAAATAAATGAACAGAGCACGGAAAAGTAACAAGCATGCAATCTGCAATAAAAAATATTGGTAATGCTGCGGGCAAATTCCTTCTACTTCCAATTTTTCACAAGCCATACTAAATGAAAATAATTACATTAGGTGATCTTATAAGGAAAAAATTTATGTGCATTTTAGTGGAACGAAGCATGTGGATATAACACAGATTACTCAAATATAATAGTATAGATATCTCAAAATCATGTGATTCTCAAAGTGTGGAATTCTCATAACTGGTGCCTATGAATGTTTTTCGAGTTGATATAGTACCACTCCAATGCATCGGTAAATTTAGCAATGCACGTTTTGTTTCAGCACGAGGTTCCAGTGCATCAGTAATCTTCCGAGATATGGACATTGTTATTATTTCCTAACGTTTGAACATTGGTATTTTCATAGGGTAACAAGATGGAAGCAATAGCAACTGGGTAAACAGCATATCATGTCAACAATGATATGCGAATGGGCCAGGTATATTACATCAGATGTCTGGGGTTCGCGCCGGCTGAAACACTAACGGATTGATTGTTACACAATGATTATTACATCACCATGCACTCTCGTACCCAAACTCAATTAGCTGGGCCTACCATTTCCATACCTATGATGCCGGATCGGTTCATGACTTTCAGTTATGTCGCAACAGTGACAAACAGACAACTTACAGGTGCATAGAAGTTTTTATTACTACAAAATGGTTCACACTTTCTCAGTTTTCAGGCTATTCATGGGTCTTATTTAGATATATATAGAATATTTCCAACTAAGGTCTCACGGTATGTCTTCGTCTGCTCAGATTTATTTACACAAAAAATAGCTTGCCATGCCTAGGGTACCGCTGCATATCATGGAGGAGACCAGCAGGCATCAGAAGCTAAGTGGAACATTGATGCAAATGACGATGTATGTATATCTAGATAAAGTTGTGTCCATTAATATGGACCGAAAAAAATATGGACCGAGGATAGTACTATTCTTTGCACCTATGTGTGAAGTTGTGGTCATTTTTCGTGACCTTGTTTTCCAAAACTCAGTTTTCTAAAACCTCAACTGGAAATAAGGGTCATGTGACCCTAGGGCATTTTCAGTTGATGAAAAATTCTAGTTCTTATAATTGTTGTTATGACAAGTAATATTGATCATGCCCTTTATTTTATTTTCCCCTGAAAATCTTTTTCAGCTGATCCACTTTTCAAACCTTTGCATTCTTGTATAATGCACCAATATTTGACCTAAGTCTTGAACCCCAAATTTAAGGGCTCCTTTGATTTGAAGGATAGGAAAAACATAGGAATAGGAAAGGTATAGGGTTGGAATGGCATGTCTACTTGAATCCTATAGGAAGATGAAGTTTGTTTGATTGTAGCAAAGGAATTTTTCCATGAGGTATGAGCTAATGCTTTTTTCCTATAGGAATTACACTACAAGATTCCTATAGGAATTTTTCCTATAGGCTATGTTCCTATGAATCAAACAACATGTATAGGAAGTTTTCCCATAGGAACCAAATCCTACACAATTCCTATGCAAATCCTTTGAATCAAAGGAGCCCTAAAGCTAGTTTGAAATTCAAATAAACCCACAAGGTCTGGTGACCCTTAATGCAACCACACACACATCAGACTAAACCCTATCTCCTACATTCCCTTTATACAAATTTGAGTCAAGAGATGTCTTACATTTTTGAACAACACCAAAAATCTGTAAGTGCTAGTGATTTCAAAGAGGGATCTGCAGACTGTTATTTTCTCCCATCTTTGCTTCATGATTTCTCTCTGCTCTTGGCTCTATAGAATTTTCTCTAAAAATCTTATTGAAGCTGGATTGTTCCTCTGAACTTTTCATGTTGATCTCCTTCCTTAGTTCCTCCTAGTTTGATCTAAAGAAATTAGGCAAAGGTAGCTCGCCAGATCTGGGACTTAGGCGATTCTGTCAGGATCTTCAGTCAGTATTTTCGGCCGAGTTTGGCAGATGCTAGTTTCATGTGTCTTGCCCTAATTAATTTTCTGTAAAATTCCTAGTACACCTGGATGTCTCCTCTCTAACTTTGATGTGGAAAGTTTAGCCTAGGTCGTCTTAGTTTGCCCTATAAAAATTCGAAAAAAGGTGATCACTAGATTTGCGATTTAGCCAAATCTGTCAGTTTCAGCAGTTCAGTATTTGTGCCCGAGTTTGCACCCTTACAGTTTCCCCTCTATTTCTCCGTTTATTGATCCGAAAAATTCTGGGTAAAGCTGGATAGAATCTCTGAAACTTTGGTATTGAACATTTCCCTTGAATGATTGTGGTTTGGTCTGAAAAAAATGGAGAAGAGGTGTTCGTCAGCTATGGTTGCCCGTCAACCAATCTTTGATTTCCTTTGATTCTGATCGATCTGATCCATTCTTTCTTGGTGTTGGTGGAGAAGCAATGCCAGGCATCCCTGCCACTCTTCCTAGCCTTGCAGACCAAGGGAGAGACCTAGAGAGGCCACCGACGCCCTAGCCCAATGGCTACTCGAGGCCGGCAGCCACCCATCCTTTTATTTACTGTCTCCCTCGTTTCCCTATGTCCACTCCTGTCTCCCTCAGCCCTCAGAGCAAGTTTAATAGTAGAGCCAACTGATGGCTATAAGCCAGGTGCCATATCATCTATAGTCCACTTAGAGCTAACATGTATAATAGTGGGCTATAAATTTGTACTACTTTATCAATGCATGTCCCACTTTTCACTCTCACAAAGTGCCTAGGAGCACGTGTTAGAGCTGGCTCTTGCATTAGAGTCCACTCCTCTTCTCTCTCCTTCTCTCTCTCCTCCAACTAAGCAACAATATATTATTTTAATTCTTATAGCCAGCTGACTAGAACTTATTGTACTTGCTCTGAAGCGTTCTACTGTGGCAATGCAAGCTCCCTAGGCGTTCCCAATACTTCTCAGAGCATCCCCACTCGTTGGCGCTCCCCACGCCCAAATCCGGCGAAATTTTCGTCCGGATTGGAGGAAGATTTGGTGTGGGGAGTAGTAGTTTCCCAGCCGCGTGCCCAGGCGAAGTCGACGATGCGAATTTCAAAAACGGAAACTTGACAAACTACGGCTAAAAACGGGTGAATATAGACTAAATTTAATGATATTTATTATATTACGGGCGGAGTTCATACATAGAGGCCGAATTCCACTATATTTCGAATTCGGCTAGGGGAATTCAAACGCTAATTTTAAAACACGGCGCTCTACATGCCGAAATGGCGGTAGAACACCGTGTAGTCGCCGCCGTCGTCGTCGGAGCCATCGTCGTTGGCCTTCGGCTGCGCGGCCCGGCTGCCGCCGCCCGGCCGGCGTCTCCCAGCCCGGGGATGGCTTGTACCAGTCGTCGTCGGAGGACTCGAGGTCGACGACGGGGACAGCGACGCCGGATGGAGGTGTCGCAGGACGGCGGTACCGCGCGACATCGTCGTTGGCGGTTGGAGCGGCTCGGGCGGCGAGTTGGCGTGCGGCGGCCAGGTCCAGCAGCCACCGCTGCTGCTCCGCCTCCTGGCGCTCCCGGTCGCGCCCGGCCCGGTCCGAGTGCGGCGTCGTCCGCGCGCTTCTCCTCCTCCATGTCATGCAGCGACCTGGCGATCGCCTCCGCCATCGCGGCGTCCTCCGCGCGCTTCGCCTCCTCCTCGGCGAGCTGGCTTGCGGCGGCCTCTTCCTTCGTCTTCTTCCGGCCGCTCTGCGGCGCGGAAGGTGATGTCTACGGGAGCTTCTATTCTTGTAGACAGTGTTGGGCCTCCAAGAGCAGAGGTTTGTAGAACAGCAGCAAGTTTCCCTTAAGTGGATCACCCAAGGTTTATCGAACTCAGGGAGGAAGAGGTCAAAGATATCCCTCTCATGCAACCCCGCAACCACAAAGCAAGAAGTCTCTTGTGTCCCCAACACACCTAATAGGTGCACTAGTTCGGCGAAGAGATAGTGAAATACAGGTGGTATGAATAAGTAGTAGCAACGGCACCGGAAAAGTGCTTTGCCCAGGACAAGTAAACAAGCGAGTAGTAACGCAGCAGTAGTAACGCAGCGAGTAGTAACGCGATAGAAACGAGTAAACAAGCAGCGATAGCAGTATTTAGGAATAAGGCCTAGGGATTAGACTTTCACTAGTGGACACTCTCAACATTGATCACATAACAGAATATATAAATGCATACTCTACACTCTTGTTGGATGATGAACACATTGCGTAGGATTACACGAACCCTCAATGCCGGAATTAACAAGCTCCACAATTCAATGTTCATATTTAAATAACCTTAGAGTGCAAGAAAGATCAACACGACTAAACCAAGTACTAACATAGCATGCACACTCGTCACCTTCACGCCACGTAGGAGGAATAGATCATATCAATACTATCATAGCAATAGTTAACTTCACAATCTACAAGAGATCGTGATCATAGCATACGCCAAGTACTAACACGGATGCACACACTCGTCACCATTACACCGTGCGGGAGGAATAAACTACTTTAATAACACATCACTAGAGTAGCACATAGATAAATTGTGATACAAAACACATTGCAATCATAAAGAGATATAAATAAGCACTTCACTACGCCATTCATAACGGTGAGTAAGTATTCTGTGAAATATAGCCTAAGAGACCCACACGGTGCACACACTGTCACCTTTACACACGTGGGACAAGGAGTCTCCGGAGATCACATAAGTAAAACTCTCTTGACTAGCATAGTGACATCTAGATTACAAGCATCATCATATGAATCTCAATCATGTAAGGCAGCTCATGAGATTATTGTATTGAAGTACATAGGAGAGAGATGAACCACATAGCTACCGGTACAGCCCCGAGCCTCGATGGAGAACTACTCCCTCCTCATGGGAGCAGCAGCGGTGATGAAGATGGCGGTGGAGATGGCAGCGGTGTCGATGGAGAAGCCTTCCGGGGCACTTCCCCGCTCCGGCAGGGTGCCGGAACGGAGACTCCTGTCCCCCGGATCTTGGCTTCGCGATGGCGGCGGCTCCGGAAGGTTTTCCGTATCGTGGTTTTTCGCCTCGGGGTTTCGCGACGGAGGCTTTAAGTAGGCGGAAGGGCAGAGTCGGGGGCTGACGAGGGGCCCACACCACAGGGCGGCGCGGGCCCCCTTGGCCGCGCCGCCTTGTGGTTTGGCCACCTCGTGGCCCCACTTCGTATGCTCTTCGGTCTTCCGGAAGGTTCGTGGCAAAATAGGCCCCTGGGTCTTCGTTTCGTCCAATTCCGAGAATATTTCGTTACTAGGATTTCTGAAACCAAAAACAGCAGAAAACGAGAACCGGCACTTCGGCATCTTGTTAATAGGTTAGTTCCAGAAAATGCACGAATATGACATAAAGTGTGCATAAAACATGTAGGTATCATCATTAATATGGCATAGAACATAAGAAATTATCGATACGTCGGACACGTATCAGAAGGCTGGTCGCGGATGACGAGGGCGCCGCTGCTGCGCCCTCTGGTCGTCGGCGGAGACGCCGGCTCCTTCTTGACGCGCACCGGCGTCGAAGGCGACGTCGCCTCCTCCCTCTTCACCGGCGCCAAGGATGACCTCGACGCCGATCCGGAAGACGACGAGCTGGCCGCCATGCGCCGTGGCTGCCAGACGTTTCCCCGACGGCGGCTCGCCGATGCCCTCGATGCCGATGGAGGGGGCATCGTGAGCACCGGGAAGTTGCCGCCCTCGATGTGCGCGAGGACGTTCGCCAGCGTCCTTTCCGGCGCGCTCCACCACCGTCGGCGGCCCGCGGCGTTGTTGCGCGGAGGCGGAGGCGGCGGGCCGTCGTAGGCCGCCGGCTCCCGCTCCCACCGCCGGAGGAAGTAGGAGTTCCACCGCGTGTAGTTGTCGGGGTGGTGGCGCGGGTCGGCGCGCTCCTCGTCGGTCATGGTCATCCTCGCCTCCTCGATGGCGACGTCGAGGGCGTGGCCCCGCGGCGGCGGCGGGATTGGTACGCCGCCAGCACTTAGCCGCCAGCCGCCTCCGGGAGGCCTCGTGTCCGGCGGGCAGGGGTACCCCGCCTGGTGGAGGAGGTGACCCTCCCACGCGTGGAGCGACCGGCGGGGGAAGCCGTTGTTGGCTGCGCCGTCGTCGTCGTAGAACGCCATCGGGAGAGTAGAGGGAGAGTGGAGGGAGAGTGGAGCACGGGGTACGCCTCGCGGCGAGTGGAGCGGCGTATATAGGCGTGGCTGGCGCGGGGGATTAAATGCCGCGTGGAATGCGACACGTCCGCGGCGAGCTGACCGGCGGCAGCCTTTAGTGCGCGCGGAAGACGATGCATGCGCGGAAGACGACGACATTAACTCGCCGTGGCCGGCGAATGCAGACCGGCGGCAGGCTTTTACAGCGCGCGGAAGACGATGCGATGAGGACGACGATCGGTTTCTCTCGCCGACAAGTTGGGGCCACCAGACGCGCGTGAAGTTTCCTCGCCGTTTCGCGCGCTTTTGTTTCGTCCGGAGTCCCCGAGCGCTCCCCGGGGGGCCGGGGATGGCGTGGGATCGCCGGATGAATTTAGGCCCAAATCCGGACGAAAACGAGGAACGGGGGCGCGACTGGGCCGAATTACGCCGTCCGGATGGAAAAAAGGCTCGCCGGGGGCCTCGTCGGGGGGACGAGTGGAGATGCTCTCACGCACCCGTGCGCGCGCCACCGAAGGACCCCCTATCCGTGAAGTCCACGTTGTGGATGGCATGCCTCTAGCACCAATACACCTCCGTCTTCGCGTGCACCTCGTCCCCGCTACCAGGCGTGCTCGCTGGGCATCCTGCCCGAGCAAGCCAACGCCCTGCAGCGCCCACTCATCTGGTTTCCTTCCGTCGAGCACGTGGCGGGCGGCACCTCCCAAAACCGCCTCTCTTCGTTTTGAAGGCAGCGAGCAGCCACCCGTCCCTCTCGGCTTGCTCATTTGCTCCCCTCGCTCCTCTACATTCCCCAGAAACAATGCGAGCGAAGCCTGCCTCGTTTCTCTCTCGCCGGAGGTCCTTGCTGAGCCTACCGTTGTGCTCAACCACGTGCATGCCAATGCCGTCGTCCTCTGCGCCCTTCTCCCTTTTTATCTCTCTCTTGTTCTCCCTCTTCCATGCCTAAACCAAGCTCCATTTTCGTTCTAGGTTCGGGCGACGCGGTCGCGGTTATGGGAATCTAGTCCGTGCCGTCTTGGAGCTCTCCTCCGTCCTCGTCATGGAGCTGGAGCCACCGCGACTTTGCCGCTCTCCTGAAGCACCCCCGTGGGACCAAGCCGGCAGAGCCCTGGGCACCGCGCCGCCGCGCCGTCCTCGTGCTTCGTCATCGCCAAGCACGGGTGAGCCTTCCCCGACGTCTCTCTCTGTCACTGGAACGCGGGCAGTGCCGTTCTGCTCGTAGACATCCTGGAGAGTGAATTTTAAAGCGCCTGGGCAGCTTAAGTCGAGCTGGTCGACGACAGCCGTCAGATCTCCATCTAGCGAGTGCATGCATCCCTGCACGGCTCCATCTTTTTTTTTCCTGGTCGTGCGCAGCAGAGACGTGCATGGGCCGGCCTGGCACCTTTCTATTGGACTTCCCAGATCCGGCCCAGTACGATCTACCCAATCTGGCTGCTTCCAGCCCTTTTAGCTTAATTCGAAAATCCAGGATTTTATATCCAGTACTTAGGTCTGTATGTTTGGTCATTTAAAAAAAAGTACAAATAGTATTTTTAATAAGCCTGATTTATCATAGCATCCCAACTATATTTTTAACCATATAAAGATTTAAAATATATTTTTCGTACATAATATTAATTACTATATTTAGTAGTGTGAAAAGTCTCTAATTCACTAAATAATTTTTTACGGGGCTTTCACAACTCATTTTGGACTAAAATAAATTTTGTGATGCTATGTACAGTGATGCCTTTCAAATGGCATAGGTCTTACTGCATTGCCATTAATATTTTGTCTCACTAATTAATCAAGTGATTAGGGTTTTTAGCGTTTACTAATTAACTATGGTAGTTCTACACATCTTTTTAGCCCAAATCAAAGCTCTGAGCCTTCTATGATATAAATAGCATAACATACTTGAGTTTCACACAAATTGAGCTAGGCAATCTTGTTCACCAATTAAAATTGTCAAATGCACTAGATCTGAACCATTTTATTTCTCAAATATTCTTTGTAGCTCAGAAAAATGCAAACTTAACTTTGTGGTACTCCCTGGATCCAGGGCTATCCATTGATATGTTTCATGATTCCAGAGAGTCATTTTTTAAATTATAGTCTTATTATTAAGGTTGTTCATTTGCTAACTTCAATAATCATTTAATAATAATCTGTAAATAATTTTGGTTAAAAATCAACTCCAGTAGAATCTGTAAGTTAAACCCAACCTAGATATGTGCTTGCATGTCCAGGGAATTTGAATAATTTTTCCAACCTAATTAAAGGGGGGTAAAACCCTAATTCTTGCTAAGTCCAAAAATCATGCATGCTATATGCATGGGGCCAGTGATTTGTTTGCTTGTAATATTGTCATCCTTGATGCATGTTTGTTCTTGAAATATTTGGTGTCTGGTCGTGTACCACTTGCCCTTGTATGCATGGTATTGAGTCGCACGTGTCTATTTGTTTGCATGTGCGACGATAGATACGCCGTCCGAGGGAGAGGAGGGGTACGCCGAAGATCCTATTGCAGGTGAAAGACCATGGGACATCCAGGGACAACTGGCAAGCCACCACTTGCTCTTGCATCTATTTTATCCTATATTTCTATGCATATGCTTTGGTTTACAAAATGCATTATTCTCTATGTGACGGAGTTGCCTGTGGCACTCCGACACTTTCCCCTTGATATACCACCCTTATGGGTGTGAATACTAGTGTAGCACCTACTTATCCCCGAGGTAGTTGAGACGGTGCTTAACACCCCACTCTCTTTGGAAGACACTTTGGAGATCTCCTCGTGAGCACTATAGATGGAGGTGTCGGGTTTAAAATGTTTACAAAGAGGGTTTGTGAGAAAAGATGTTTTCCTTGAAAAACCTCGGAGATGGGACTACCCTGACCGGGAGGTTTGCAAAAAGAAAGTTTTTGAAAGGAGTTTTGCTGGGAGCAAAATGGAGGAAGGATAAACTGTTTATAAAACTTTGGTGACTGTATCTGCTTCCAAGCTCGGACAACAGTGCGACCACATTACCCTGATCTGGGTAGGGGCGCAGCGTAGTAGCCTGTTCGCCTTAGTGGGAGATTCACCATAGTGATGGCAGTCCGACCATGGACACCAGGACGAGTTCCACCAAAGATTGTCGGAGGTTCCAAACGCTCCTTTGGGCAGTTAGGGCACAACTCAGAGCCTCATTGAATAATCTGCCGCCGGTCTGGGACGCGGGGTAGATTCCGGAGGGTCGAGACCGCTGGGGATCTTGCTAATCCTGGGAAAACAGCCCTCGGACTCCAGTGTTGAGGGGGACTTGGTCTGAGGGGTGTCTCTGCTGCTAGGGTGACAGGCGAAAAACTGCGACCGGGCGTTTGTCGTGGCATGTGAGACATGCGGGGATTGTGCCCACACGATGTGCGTCTGGATCTTGTGTGATTAAAAGCGTGCAACCTCTGCAGAGTGAAAACTATTCGAATAGCCGTGTCCACGGTTATGGATGGCCGACTTGACCTACGTGACAGCCTGAAGTAGTTTTGTTTTCAAAACAAAAGAGTTTTTCAAAGGGTTTCAAAAATAAAGGAGACACTGGGAGTGCCTACGCTCAGGGAGCATGAAGAAGGGTACCTGGGAGGTACGCCTAAATGTTTTGTCGCTGGGCGACAGGAAAATGAGAAATATGTTTGTCGCTGGGCGACGATGAAATGCCTTGGGTACTCTACCTAGTGCTACTCTCTTGCCTTCTCTTTTTTTAACATGTTAATTGAGATGTCGTAGGACATTCTCTTTTCGCGTGTTACATTCTATATCCACGAGAGAAACTACTCTTCTCTACTCCTCTGCAATCTAGGTCTTTTGCTACAACCATATACTGCATATTACCACTTCTCTCTTATGGTGGTTTGTTAAGTACATTCAAAAGTACGTACTGGCTTTGTCCCTGGTCATCGGCTTGATCAGATGTTGGAGAAGGACTCATCGAGAAGGAGGGGTACAGGTGAGAGGATGGCGATAACTAGGCACGTCTCCGGGTCAGCCACCTGTGGAGTTGGCTTGATGTTGGGCCAGCACGGGTGTCGCTGATTTTCTTCCGCTATGTGTTTTGTAATGGTCGATTCCATGCCTTTATGGCTTACCTTGAAGGCTATTATTCTTATAATGGATGAATGTAATGATACCAGTTTGGTTATGTTGATCACAATGGATTTTTCCTGGGATTGTGATTGTATGCATAACAGGGGTCTCGAACCTCCAAGTCCGGGGCTCCACAAGGCGGTGCCCGGGGGGGCCATACCACCCCCAGGCGCGGCCAAGGGGGGGCCGCGCCTGGACATGGTATGGCTGCCCTGTGGCCCCCCTCTGGTCCAGCTTCTAGCTCCGTGTTGTCCCCGGACTTCTAAGGTACTGGTCTTTTGTTTCGTTGAATTCCGAGAATATTTCCTATGTAAAACTTATGAAATACAAAAAACAGCAGAAAACAGGAACTGGCACTGCGGCACTTCGTTAATAGGTTAGTTCCCTAAAATGCTAAATATTGCATAAAAGTGCACATAAAACATGTGGAATTGTAGACAAAACAAGCATGGAGCATCAAAAATTATAGATACGTTTGCGACGTATCAACATCCCCAAGCTTAACTCCTGCTCGTCCTCGAGTAGGTAAGTGACAATAAACAAATAATTTTTGAGGTGACATGTTGCCACACTACTTTGATCATTTTAGATTGTAAAACCAAACATAGCTGGAGTCTTGGGGTACTTAATAGTATGGAAGACAACAATGATAATTTCTACTTCCTCATGAGCTAAAAACAATGGCACAAAATGAGAAGTGTTTTGAAGGTTTTAAAGGTAGCACATGCAAATTTACTTGGAGTGGCGGTGAAATACCACATATAGGTAGATACGGTGGACACTTTTGGCATATTTTGGTTTTTGGTGGTTGGATGCACAAGAAGAATTTCCTCTTAGTACAAGTGGAGGCTAGAAAAAGACTAGGATGTGATTGACAAAGAGAGCATAATGGTCATAATCATGCATAGCGACAAAATATTTATTAACCAAAGCATAAAGTGATACACAAGTTGCAAACTAAATGATCATGAAGGCAAAGATTGACAGAGATGTAGTCATAACATGTTGCAAAACATGTGCCAAGTCGACCCAAATAAACATTCGCAGGAGAATATATACAACAATATTATGCTTTGCTATTTGTATGATAAAACAATGCATGAAACCTTTAAGGGTGCACTAAACACTCTCAGTATTTGAGACTAATCATAATGAAAACATCATTAACAAGTTCATCATGAGAAGAAAATCTAGCATAATATGCAAAAATCTACACCGCAGTCTAAAAATAATGCTTCTATTTGCATCACATACATATAGCACCTTTTTTATGCATCCATTACCAACCAAATGAAACCAAATAACTCTCATATATGAAAAATAAGTAAATGTCCATAGAGCTATTCATAAGCAAATTAACAAGCTCTGAACATAATATGAATGAAAAACTAGAGCTAAACGAAGTGCTCGAAAAATAGAACGCTCACAAATCAATGAAAATGAAAACTAGAGTGTTCGTATGCGATTAAAGCGGAGCGTGTCTCTCTCCCACATAATGATGCTATGATCACTATTTATTAAAGCAAACAAAACAAAACAAACTGAAAACAAAAATAAAGATGCTCCAAGAAAAACACATAATGCATGAAGCAATAAAAATATAGCGCAGTGAAAAATGACCTGGTGCTTTTTGTTGATGAAGAGGGGATGCCTCGGGGCATCCCCAAGATTTGACGCTTGTACTTATTGGATATTTCTTGGGGTGTTCCAGGGGACATCCCCAAGCTTGAGCTCTTGTCATGCTTCATCCTATGGCATCATTCTTCTCTCCCTACACTTTAAAACTTCCTTCACACGAAACTCATCACAATTCTTTATTAGCGATGTTAGTGCAATCAAAATAATAACCCAACATGGTTCAGTATTACATATGCCAAAATACATTCAGAATAGCATGCTACTCTAACTTTCATCTTAAATAAGTTCTCTGATCAAAAGAACCCAAAAAGAAATAAACATAGGAGCATAATGCATAACATGCCAGAATCTGTCAAAAACAGAACAACAGGCATAGGTCAATTTTAATGACCTGTTTACGTTGCTCAGATGAAAAAATGATGAACTAACGAAAGATAGATAAATACCCAGGGAAACTGCTCGTAAATATTATCTCAAGGTTACTTTCTGGTAATTTTTGAGAATATTTCTCGTGACAGTCCAGAAACATAAACAACAATAACAATTTCCCCGAATACTACTTTTCTTAAGTTAGAGGCAATTATTGGCACAAAAAAGGAAATAAAAAGATAAGGAGCAGTTATTACAGTAGCAATGACTTCCAAGATTCAACAAAACAGTAAAATAACAGAAACAAAAACATATTGGGTTGTCTCCCGAAAAGCTCTTTCTTTATAGCCATTAAGATGGGCTCAGTAATTTTAATGATGCTCTCATATGTAATATGAGTTGATGTAAAAGATAGCATCAATAAGCATGTATAAAGAAAATTTAAGTCTAACCCACTTCCTATGAAAAATAATCCCGTAGAGAAACAAATTGCTAAAGCACAAAGTGGCTAGCATAGGAAGGCAAAATAAGTGGCACTTGAAAAATTTCAACATATAGAGGGGAAAATTAATATTATTGAGATGCATATAACCATGTTTCCCTCTCTCATAATAACTTTCAGTAGCATCATTGATGAATTCCACAATATAACTATCATTTGAAACATTCTTATCATGATCCACATGCATAAAATAATTAATACTCTCCACATAAGCATAGTCATTCTTATTAATATTAGTGGGGGCAAATTCAACAAAATAGCTATCATTATTATTCTCATCACCATAATCATCATATATAGGAGACATGTTGTAATCATAATTAATTTTCTCCTCAATAGTAGGTGGACTGAAAATAGCATATTCATCATTGCTATCATCATATATAGGAGGCATAGTATCATCAAAATTAATTTTCTCCTCAATGCTTGGGGGACTAAAAATATCATGTTCATCAAAACCAACCTCCCCAAGCTTAGACTTTTCCATAGCATTATCAATAATGGTGTTCAAAGCATTCATACTAATAATATTTCCATTAGCATGCAAATAAAGTTCCATGGGTTTTTTAATTTTCTCTTCAAACACCTCATGTCCTAGCTCGAGATAAATACTATAGAGGTCTGATACGTCTCCAACGTATCTATAATTTCTGATGTTCCATGCTTGTTTTATGACAATACCTACATGTTTTGTTCAGACTTTATGATGATTTTATGCGTTTTCCGGAACTAACCTATTGACAAGATGCCGAAGTGTCAGTTCCTGTTTTCTGCTGTTTTTGGTTTCAGAAATCCTAGTAAGGAAATATTCTCGGAATTGGACGAAATCAACGCCCACGATCTTCTATTTCAAGGAAGCTTCCAGAGCACCGAAGAGGGGCCAGAGGGGAGCCCTGGGGGCCCCACACGTGGTGGCGGCGCGGCCCAGGGGGCGCCCCCCTACTGTGAGGGGGCCCCTTGGCCCTTCCGACTCTGACTCTTCGCCTATATAAGCCTCCCTGACCTAAATCTTTGATACGAATAAGCCACGGTACGAGAAACCTTCCAGATCCGCCGCGATCGCGAATCCAAGATTCGGGGGACAGAAGTCTCTGTTCCGGCACGCCGCCGGGACGGGGAATTGCCCCCGGAAGACATCTCCACCGCCATCTTCACCGCCATCGCTGTCTCCTTGATGAGGAGGGAGTAATTCTCCCCCGGGGCTGAGGGTTCTACCGTAGCTATGTGGTTCATCTCTCTCTTTGTGATCTAGTTGAATATCATCTATGTGCTACTCTAGTGATGTTATTAAAGTACTCTATTCCTCCTTCATGATGTAAAGTTGACAGTGTGTGCATCATGTAGTACTTGGCATAGGTTATGATTGTGATCTCTTGTAGATTATGGAGTTAACTATTACTATGATAGTATTGATGTGATCTATTCCCCCTTTTATAGTCTGTCGGTGACGGTGTGCATGCTATGTTAGTACTCGGTATAATTGCGTTGGTCTATCATGCACTCTAAGGTTATTTAAATATGAACATCAAATGTTGTGGAGCTTGTTAACTCCGGCATTGAGGTGCTCTTGTATCCCTACACAATTAATGGTGTTTGTCATCCAGCAAGAGAGTGTAGAGTGGTTTTATTATGTGATCAATGTTGAGAGTGTCCACTAGTGAAAGTAGGATCCCTAGGCCTTGTTTCCAAACATCGAATCTCCGTTTATTTACTGTTCTATTGCATGTTTACTCGCTGCCATATTTTATTCAGATTGCTATTACCACTCATATTCATTCATACCACTTGTATTTCACTATCTCTTCGCCGAACTAGTGCACCTATACATCTAACAAGTGTATTGGGTGTGTTGGGGACACAAGAGACTTCTTGTATCGTGATTACAGGGGTTGCTTGAGAGGGATATCTTTGAACTCTTCCTCCCTAAGTTCGATAAACCTTGGGTGATTCACTTAAGGGAAACTTGCTGCTGTTCTACAAACCTCTGCTCTTGGAGGCCCAACACTGTTGATACGTCTCCGACGTATCGATAATTTCTTATGTTCTATGCCATATTATTGATGATACCTACATGTTTTATGCACACTTTATGTCATATTCGTGCATTTTCTGGAACTAACCTATTAACAAGATGCCGAAGTGCCGTTGCTTTGTTTTCGCTGTTTTTGGTTTCAGAAATCCTAGTAACGAAATATTCTCGGAATTGGACGAAATCAAAGCCCAGGGGCCTATTTTTCCACGAAGCTTCCAGAAGTCCGAAGACGAGACGAAGAGGGGCCACGCGGTGGCCAAACCCTAGGGCGGCGCGGCCCCACCCCTGGCCGCGCCGGCCTATGGTGTGGGCCCCCGTGCCGCCTCTTGACTTGCCCTTCCGCCTACTTAAAGCCTCCGTGACGAAACCCCCGCACCGAGAGCCACGATACGGAAAACCTTACTGAGACGCCGCCGCCGCCGATCCCATCTCGGGGGATCCAGGAGATCGCCTCCGGCACCCTGCCGGAGAGGGGAATCATCTCCCGGAGGACTCTACACCGCCATGGTCGCCTCCGGAGTGATGAGTGAGTAGTTCACCCCTGGACTATGGGTCCATAGCAGTAGCTAGATGGTTGTCTTCTCCTCATTGTGCTTCATTGTTGGATCTTGTGAGCTGCCTAACATGATCAAGATCATCTATCTCGTAATTCTATATGTTGTGTTTGTCGGGATCCGATGGATAGAGAATACTATGTCATGTTAATTATCAAGTTATTATACATGTGTTGTTTATGATCTTGCATGCTCTCCGTTTCTAGTAGAGGCTCTGGCCAAGTTTTTACTTTTAACTCCAAGAGGGAGTACTTATGCTCGATAGTGGGTTCATGCCTGCATTGACACCTGGGACGAGTGACGGAAAGTTCTAAGGTTGTGTTGTGCTTGTTGCCACTAGGGATAAAACATTGGCGCTATGTCCGAGGATGTAGTTGTTGATTACATTACGCACCATACTTAATGCAATTGTCCGTTGTTAGCAACTTAATACTCGGAGGGGTTCGGATGATAACTCCGAAGGTGGACTTTTTAGGCATAGATGCAGCTTGGATGGCGGTCTATGTACTTTGTCGTAATGCCCAATTAAATCTCACTATACTTATCATGTCATGTATGTGCATTGTTATGCCCTCTCTATTTGTCAATTGCCCGACCGTAATTTGTTCACCCAACATGCTTTTATCTTATGGGAGAGACACCTCTAGTGAACTGTGGACCCCGGTCCATTCTTTAATACTTGAAATACAAATCTGCTGCAATACTTGTTTTTACCTGTTTTCTCTGCAAACAATCATCTTCCACACAATACGGTTAATCCTTTGTTACAGACAAGCCGGTGAGATTGACAACCTCACTTGTTTCGTTGGGGCAAAGTACTTTGGTTGTGTTGTGCAGGTTCCACGTTGGCGCCGGAATCTCTGGTGTTGCGCCGCACTACATCCCGCTGCCATCAACCTTCAACGTGCTTCTTGACTCCTACCGGTTCGATTAAACCTTGGTTTCTTACTGAGGGAAACTTGCCGCTGTGCGCATCACACCTTCCTCTTGGGGTTCCCAACGGACGTGTCAACTACACGCATCAAGCAAATTTCGGCGCCGTTGCCGGGGAGATCAAGACACGCTGCAAGGGGAGTCTCCACTTCTCAATCTCTTTACTTTGTTTTTGTCTTGCTTTATTTTATTTACTACTTTGTTTGCTGCATTATATCAAAACACAAAAAAATTAGTTGCTAGTTTTACTTTATTTATTGTCTTGTTTGCTATATCAAAAACACAAAAAAATTAGTTTACTTGCATTTACTTTATCTAGTTTGTTTTATTTTACTGTCTTGCATTCTATATTAAAATACAAAAAAAATTTAGTTACTTTTGTTACCATGTCTAGCTCTGAACCTGTTACTTCTTCGCCTGAAGAATTAGTTTTCACTTTTAAACAAGGGGATGAGGAGAGTTTTAAGGATGCTTGGTCTAGAATTTTTACTTCTTATCGTGAAACTGAACCTCAAATGACTCTAAGTTTGCTCCTTAGTAATTTTTATTTTGGTCTTATGGTTCGCTATAGATATGCTTTGGATACTTTAGTGGGAGGAGATTTCCTCCATTGCAATGGGGATCAAGCTTTTAATGCCATAAAGAAGTTGGTTGCATCACATGATTCAGCTAATAATTTTGATTCAGCCCTTATCGGCATTCATAATAGATTAAATACTCTTGAGACAAGTGCATCTCGCTTAAATGAAAATTATGGATACATTCGTAACCGTCTTGATCAAGTTTTAGTGAACTCTGAACTTTCATTATGGGATCCTGTCTGTTAAAATTGTTATCGGTGATCGAACTCTTCATGCCTACTCTGTGATATTATGTATGAATTTTGCCTTATGCCTGAAAGCATTTATAAATCTTTAAAACTTTGGGGAGTCGATGAAGGAGGAGAAGAGATAACTCTCATTGATAACTCTATTATAATTCCTAAGGGAGTAGCTGCAGGTGTGCATACATCCATTCTTGGAAGAACAATATCCATTGATTATCTTGTTATTGAAACAGGAAAAATCATACTTGGGAGATCCCTGTTGAAACTATTGGGAGCGATCATTGATGTGGGAAAAGGCACTCTGAAATTCACCTCTATGTCGGGGGAAATCATATATTCCCTAAACCAAAGGGAAGGAAAAACAATAAGAAAGGTAAGGGTAAAGCCCAAGGTAAGGTTGACGCACCACCCTTCGATAACACTTGAGTTACACTTTACGCGCCTAGCTGAAAGGCGTTAAAGAAAAGCGCTTATGGGAGACAACCCATGTTTTTACTACAGTATTTTTGTTTTATATTTGTGTCTTGGAAGTTGTTTACTACTGTAGCAACCTCTCCTTATCTTAGTTTTATGTTTTGTTGTGCCAAGTAAAGTCTTTGATAGAAAAGTAAGTACTAGATTTGGATTACTGCGCAGTTTCAGAATTCTTTGCTGTCACGAATCTGGGTCTATCTCCCTGTAGGTAGCTCAGAAAATTATGCCAATTTACGAGCATGATCCTCAGATATGTACGCAACTTTCATTCAATTTGAGCATTTTCATTTGAGCAAGTCTGGTGGCCTAATAAAATCCATCTTTACGTACTGTTCTGTTTTGACAGATTCTGTCTTTTATTTCGCATTGCCTCTTTTGCTATGTTGGATGAATTTCTTTGATCCACTAATGTCCAGTAGCTTTATGCAATGTCCAGAAGTGTTAAGAATGATTGTGTCACCTCTGAACATGTGAATTTTTATTATGCACTAACCCTCTAATGAGTTGTTTCGAGTTTGGTGTGGAGGAAGTTTTCAAGGATCAAGAGAGGAGTATGATGCAATATGATTAAGGAGAGTGAAAGCTCTAAGCTTGGGGATGCCCGGTGGTTCACCCCTGCATATATTAAGAAGACTCAAGCGTCTAAGCTTGGGGATGCCCAAGGCATCCCCTTCTTCATCGACAACATTATCGGGTTCCTCCCCGAAACTATATTTTTATTCGGCCACATCTTATGCACTTTGCTTGGAGCGTCGGTTTGTTTTTGTTTTTGTTTTGTTTGAATAAAATGGATCCTAGCATTCACTTTATGGGAGAGAGACACGCTCCGCTGTTGCATATGGACAAATATGTCCTTAGGCTCTACTCATAGTATTCATGGCGAAGTTTCTCCTTCGTTAAATTGTTATATGGTTGGAATTGGAAAATGCTACATGTAGTAATTCTAAAATGTCTTGGATAATTTGATACTTGGCAATTGTTGTGCTCATGTTTAAGCTCTTGCATCATATACTTTGCACCCATTAATGAAGAAATACTTAGAGCTTGCTAATTTGGTTTGCATATTTGGTTTCTCTAGAGTCTAGATAACATCTAGTATTGAGTTTTGAACAACAAGGAAGACGGTATGGAGTCTTATAATGTTTACCATATGTCTTTTATGTGAGTTTTGCTGTACCGTTCATCCTTGTGTTTGTTTCAAATAACCTTGCTAGCCTAAACCTTGTATCGAGAGGGATTACTTCTCATGCATCCAAAATACTTGAGCCAACCACTATGCCATTTGTGTCCACCATACCTACCTACTACATGGTATTTATCCGCCATTCCAAAGTAAATTGCTTGAGTGCTACCTTTAAAATTCCATCATTCACCTTTGCAATATATAGCTCATGGGACAAATAGCTTAAAAACTATTGTAGTATTGAATATGTACTTATGCACTTTATCTCTTATTAAGTTGCTTGTTGAGCGGTAACCATGTTTACGGGGACGCCATCAACTATTCTTTGTTGGATATCATGTGAGTTGCTATGCATGTCCGTCTTGTACCGAAGCAAGAGAGATCTACCACCTTCATGGTTGGAGCATGCATATTGTTAGAGAAGAACTTTGGGCCGCTAACTAAAGCCATGATTCATGGTGGAAGTTTCAGGTTTGGACACATATCCTCAATCTCATATGAGAATAATAATTGTTGCCACATGCTTATGCATAAAAGAGGAGTCCATTATCTGTTGTCCATGTTGTCCCGGTATGGATGTCTAAGTTGAGAATAATCAAAAGCGAGAAATCCAAAATGCGAGCATTCTCCTTAGACCTTTGTACAGGCGGCATGGAGGTACCCCATTGTGACACTTGGTCAAAACATGTGCATTGCAAAGATCC
>NC_061511.1:263020354-263039807 GCF_022539505.1 Lolium rigidum
AGCCACGATACGGAAAACCTTGCGAGACGCCGCCGCCGCCGATCCCATCTCGGGGGATTACTGGAGATCTCCTCCGGCACCCTGCCGGAGAGGGGATTCATCTCCCGGAGGACTCTTCACCGCCATGGTCGCCTCCGGAGTGATGAGTGAGTAGTTCACCCCTGGACTATGGGTCCATAGCGGTAGCTAGATGGTTGTCTTCTCCTCATTGTGCTTCATTGTTGGATCTTGTGAGCTGCCTAACATGATCAAGATCATCTATACTGTAATGCTATATGTTGTGTTTGTCGGGATCCGATGGATAGAGAATACTATGTTATGTTAATTATCAAGTTATTACCTATGTGTTGTTTATGATCTTGCATGCTCTCCGTTATTAGTAGAGGCTCTGGCCAAGTTGTTGCTATTAACTCCAAGAGGGAGTATTTATGCTCGATAGTGGGTTCATGTCTCAGTGACATCGGGACAGTGACGAGAAAGCCCTAAGGTTGTGGATGTGCTTGTTGCCACTAGGGATAAAACATTGATGCTATGTCCGAGGATGTAGTTATTGATTACATTACGCACCATACTTAATGCAATTGTACTGTTGTTTTGCAACTTAATACTGGAAGGGGTTCGGATGATAACTTTGAAGGTGGACTTTTTAGGCATAGATGCGTGTTGGATGGCGGTCTATGTACTTTGTCGTAATGCCCAATTAAATCTCACTATACTTTATCATGACATGTATGTGCATTGTTATGCCCTCTCTATTTGTCAATTGCCCAATCGTAATTTGTTCACCCAACATGCTTTTATCTTATGGGAGAGACACCTCTAGTGAGCTGTGGACCCCGGTCCTATTCTTTATCATCGAAATACAATCTACTTGCAATACTTGTTTTACTTGTTTTCTTGCAAACAATCATCTTCCACACAATACGGTTAATCCTTTGTTACAGCAAGCCGGTGAGATTGACAACCTCAACTGTTTCGTTGGGGCAAAGTACTTTGGTTGTGTTGTGCGGGTTCCACGTTGGCGCCGGAATCCCTGGTGTTGCGTCGCACTACATTCCGCCGCCATCAACCTTCAACGTGCTTCTTGGCTCCTCCTGGTTCGATAAACCTTGGTTTCTTTCTGAGGGAAAACTTGCTGCTGTGCGCATCACACCTTCCTCTTGGGGTTCCCAACGGACGTGTGTCAACTGCACGCCATCAAGCAAATTTTACGGCGCCGTTGCCGGGGAGATCAAGACACGCTGCAAGGGGAGTCTCCACTTCCCAATATCTCTTTACTTTGTTTTTGTCTTGCTTTAGTTTTATTTACTACTTTGTTTCTGTCTTGCATCTAAATCAAAAATACAAAAAAATTAGTTACTTGTTTTACTTTACTTAATATCATGCATGTTTTTATTTCACTAGTTAAGCATAATGGAAAACAACAAAAATATGAGAGATCTTTATGAACTTTATCTTGAATTAGGACATGATGTGTTTGAAGAGAGAATTAAAAAACCCATGGAACTTTATATGCATGCTAATGGGAATGTTATTACTATGGATGCTTTGAACACCATTGTTGCTAATGCTATGGAAAATTCTAAGCTTGGGGAAGCTGGCTGCGATGAGCATGATCTTTTTAGTCCCCCAAGCATTGAGGAGAAAATTTTCTTTTATGATTACAATATGCCTCCTATATATGATGATAGCCACTTTGTTGAATTTGCTCCCACTACAACTAATAAAATTGATTATGCTTACGTGGAGAGTAATAATTTTATGCATGAGACTCATGATAAGAATGCTTTATGTGATAGTTACATTGTTGAGTTTGCTCATGATGCTACTGAAAATTATTATGAGAGAGGAAAATATGGTTGTAGAAATTTTCATGTTACTAAAACACCTCTCTATGTCTTGAAATTTTTGAAGCTACACTTGTTTTATCTTCCTATGCTTGTTACTTTGCTCTTCATGAACTTGTTTATTTACAAGATTCCTATGCATAGGAAGCATTTTAGACTTAAATGTGTTTTGAATTTGCCTCTTGATGCTCTCTTTTGCTTCAAATACTATTTCTTGCGAGTGCATCATTAAAACTGCTGAGCCCATCTTAATGGCTATAAAGAAAGAACTTCTTGGGAGACAACCCATGTGTTATTTTGCTACAGTATTTTGTTTTATATTTGAGTCTTGGAAGTTGTTTACTACTGTAGCAACCTCTCCTTATCTTAGTTTTGAGTTTTGTTGTGCCAAGTAAAGTCTTTGATAGTAAAGTGAATACTAGATTTGGATTACTTGCGTAGAAACAGATTTCTTTGCTGTCACGAATCTGGGTCTAATTCTCTGTAGGTAACTCAAGAAAATTATGCCAATTTACGTGCAGTGATCCTCAGATATGTACGCAACTTTCATTCAACTTTGGGCATTTTCATTTGAGCAAGTCTGGTGCCTCAATAAAATCCATCTTTACGGACTGTTCTGTTTTGACAGATTCTGCCTTTTATTTCGCATTGCCTCTTTTGCTATGTTGGATGAATTTCTTTGATCCATTAATGTCCAGTAGCTTTATGCAATGTCCAGAAGTGTTAAGAATGATTGTGTCACCTCTGAACATGTTAATTTTTATTGTGCACTAACCCTCTAATGAGTTGTTTCGAGTTTGGTGTGGAGGAAGTTTTCAAGGATCAAGAGAGGAGTATGATACAATATGATCAAGGAGAGTGAAAGCTCTAAGCTTGGGGATGCCCCGGTGGTTCACCCCTGCATATTCTAAGAAGACTCAAGCGTCTAAGCTTGGGGATGCCCAAGGCATCCCCTTCTTCATCGACAACATTATCGGGTTCCTCCCACGAAACTATATTTTTATTCCGTCACATCTTATGTGCTTTGCTTGGAGCGTCGGTTTGTTTTTGTTTTTGTTTTTGTTTGAATAAAATGGATCCTAGCATTCACTTGTATGGGAGAGAGACACGCTCCGCTGTAGCATATGGACAAATATGTCCTTAGGCTTTACTCATAGTATTCATGGCGAAGTTTCTTCTTCGTTAAATTGTTATATGGTTGGAATTGGAAAATGCTACATGTAGTAATTCTAAAATGTCTTGGATAATTTGATACTTGGCAATTGTTGTGCTCATGTTTAAGCTCTTGCATCATATACTTTGCACCCATTAATGAAGAAATACATAGAGCTTGCTAAAATTTGGTTTGCATATTTGGTCTCTCTAAAGTCTAGATAATATCTAGTATTGAGTTTTGAACAACAAGGAAGACGGTGTAGAATCTTATAATGTTTACAATATGTCTTTTATGTGAGTTTTGCTGCACCGTTCATCCTTGTGTTTGTTTCAAATAACCTTGCTAGCCTAAACCTTGTATCGAGAGGGAATACTTCTCATGCATCCAAAATCCTTGAGCCAACCACTATGCCATTTGTGTCCACCATACCTACCTACTACATGGTATTTCTCCGCCATTCCAAAGTAAATTGCTTGAGTGCTACCTTTAAAATTCCATCATTCACCTTTGCAATATATAGCTCATGGGACAAATAGCTTAAAAACTATTGTGGTATTGAATATGTACTTATGCACTTTATCTCTTATTAAGTTGCTTGTTGTGCGATAACCATGTTTATGGGGACGCCATCAACTATTCTTTGTTGAATATCATGTGAGTTGCTATGCATGTCCGTCTTGTCTGAAGTAAGAGAGATCTACCACCTTAATGGTTGGAGCATGCATATTGTTAGAGAAGAACATTGGGCCGCTAACTAAAGCCATGATTCATGGTGGAAGTTTCGGTTTTGGACATATATCCTCAATCTCATATGAGAACACTAATTGTTGCCACATGCTTATGCATTAAAGAGGAGTCCATTATCTGTTGTCCATGTTGTCCCGGTATGGATGTCTAAGTTGAGAATAATCAAAAGCGAGAAATCCAAAATGCGAGCTTTCTCCTTAGACCTTTGTACGGGCGGCATGGAGGTACCCCTTTGTGACACTTGGTTAAAACATGTGTATTGCAATGATCCGGTAGTCCAAGCTAATTAGGACAAGGTGCGGGCACTATTAGTATACTATGCATGAGGCTTGCAACTTGTAGGATATAATTTACATAACTCATATGCTTTATTACTACCGTTGACAAAATTGTTTCATGTTTTCAAAATAAAAGCTCTAGCACAAATATAGCAATCGATGCTTTCCTCTTTGAAGGACCATTCTTTTTACTTTTATGTTGAGTCAGTTCACCTATCTCTCTCCACCTCAAGAAGCAAACACTTGTGTGAACTGTGCATTGATTCCTACATACTTGCATATTGCACTTGTTATATTACTCTATGTTGACAATTATCCATGAGATATACATGTTATAAGTTGAAAGCAACCGCTGAAACTTAATCTTCCTTTGTGTTGCTTCAATACCTTTACTATGAATTTATTGCTTTATGAGTTAACTCTTATGCAAGACTTATTGATGCTTGTCTTGAAGTACTATTCATGAAAAGTCTTTGCTTTATGATTCACTTGTTTACTCATGTCATTACCATTGTTTTGATCGCTGCATTCATTACATATGTTTACAAATAGTATGATCAAGGTTATGATGGCATGTCACTTCAGAAATTATCTTTGTTATCGTTTTACCTGCTCGGGACGAGCGAGAACTAAGCTTAGGGATGCTGATACGTCTCCGACGTATCGATAATTTCTTATGTTCCATGCCACATTATTGATGATATCTACATGTTTTATGCACACTTTATGTCATATTCGTGCATTTTACGGAACTAACCTATTAACAAGATGCCGAAGAGCCGGTTGCTCGTTTTACGCTGTTTTTGGTTTCAGAAATCCTAGTAACGAAATATTCTCGGAATTGGACGAAATCAACGCCCGGGGTCCTATTTTGCCACGAAGCTTCCGGAAGACCGAAGGGGAGTCGAAGTGGGGCCACGAGGTGGCGACACGCCTAGGGCGGCGCGGCCCGGGCCCTGGCCGCGCCGACCTATGGTGTGGGCCCCTCGTGTGGCCCCCCGCGTTGCCCTTCCGCCTACTTAAAGCCTCCGTCGCGAAACCCACGATGCCGAGAGCCACGATACGGAAAACCTTACCGAGACGCCGCCGCCGCCAATCCCATCTCGGGGATTCGAGAGATCTCCTCCGGCACCCTGCCGGAGAGGGATTCATCTCCCGGAGGACTCTTCACCGCCATGGTCGCCTCCGGAGTGATGAGTGAGTAGTTCACCCCTGGACTATGGGTCCATAGCAGTAGCTAGATGGTTGTCTTCTCCTCATTGTGCTTCATTGTTGGATCTTGTGAGCTGCCTAACATGATCAAGATCATCTATCTGTAATGCTATATGTTGTGTTTGTCGGGATCCGATGGATAGAGAATACTATGTTATGTTAATTATCAAGTTATTACCTATGTGTTGTTTAAGATCTTGCATGCTCTCCGTTATTAGTAGAGGCTCGGCCAAGTTTTCGCTATTAACTCCAAGAGGGAGTATTTATGCTCGATAGTGGGTTCATGTCTCCGTGAATGCGGGAGAGTGACGAAACCCCTAAGGTTATGGATGTGCTTGTTGCCACTAGGGATAAAACATTGATGCTATGTCCGAGGATGTAGTTATTGATTACATTACGCACCATACTTAATGCAATTGTCCGTTGTTTTGCAACTTAATACTGGAAGGGGTTCGGATGATAACCTGAAGGTGGACTTTTTAGGCATAGATGCATGCTGGATAGCGGTCTATGTACTTTGTCGTAATGCCCAATTAAATCTCACTATATTTTATCATGACATGTATGTGCATTGTTATGCCCTCTCTATTTGTCAATTGCCCGACTGTAATTTGTTCACCCAACATGCTTTTATCTTATGGGAGAGACACCTCTAGTGAACTGTGGACCCCGGTCCTATTCTTTACATCGCATACAATCTACTTGCAATACTTGTTTTACTTGTTTTCTCGCAAACAATCATCTTCCACACAATACGGTTAATCCTTTGTTACGGCAAGCCGGTGAGATTGACAACCTCACTTGTTTCATTGGGGCAAAGTACTTTGGTTGTGTTGTGCGGGTTCCACGTTGGCGCCGGAATCCCCGGTGTTGCGCCGCATTACATTTCGCCGCCATCAACCTTCAACGTGCTTCTTGGCTCCTCCTGGTTCGATAAACCTTGGTTTCTTTCTGAGGGAAAACTTGCTACTGTCTGCATCACACCTTCCTCTTGGGGTTCCCAACGGACGTGTGTCAACTGCACGCATCAACTGCTTATGCAGTGATGATTCAAATTACTTGCTTGTAAATGAATTTGCTGTTTATAATGATTTAACAAGCAAATGAATCTGAATCCAACTCTGGATGATGATGTTCTGTATTTGGCTTTACTTTACATGGTGCTAAGTGTGATGTGACCTCAGTAGCCTTGCTACTGATTGGTTGCTCACCTATTTGGTTGGATCTTGTGGGCTACTCAACTTTGCTTGCATATTTTGGGATTATACTAACTATGAATGCCAATATGCTTGCCTGTGATGAAATCTAGGGTTTTACTGATGGTTATGTGCCTAGGATTTTCTGTGTAGTCTATACTAGCTGCTATTTATTGCAATACATCTACTGGTGCTATCTGTGCATAAGATCTTGCTTCTGTGCACAAGATCTGTATCTGGATGGTTTCTATTTTTGGTGGCTTTTTAGACTAGCAGTGATCCTTGGTGAAAACCAAGTGATGATTCACCCTGTTGAGCATCTGCTCAACCCCATGACTGTGTCATGCATGCTTTATGGATTAGATCCATTGGATCTACTCCAGGAACTTGGTATACCTTGTTCCAGCTCCTAGAATGAGATTTTGTGTTGGTGCAGACTTGTGGTTTGTTCACAGCCCTTCACCTCCAGTCCTGGTTGATCTTCTAGGTTACCATGATTTCTGGTGGCTGAGGGTTTGTGTGGGTTGGTTGTGTTCTTGAGCAAGAACTGGATGAACTCTGTGTTGCTCTAGCTTCACCCTTACCTGGTGAATTCCTTATCTGGTCGACTGCTACAGTTTCTAGGGTTTGTGCTGCTTTTATATGAACCCTACTTCTTCCCTGGCCTTGACACACAAGCCTGGCTTGCTTTGTGACTAAGCCCTTGCATGGCCTTGTTGTGCCTTGCATAGCACACATGAGCTGCTGCTCTCATATGCTGAAACTTGAGCCCTCTGGTGGTGCTCAGGTTTGGTCTGCTTGCTCTTATCTTGTGTTGTCCAGGCTTTGGACAAGCACAAGTGTGCAGTGACAGTTGGTTCTGTCCAAACTGAATTTCTGTGATGACTACACTCTGTCCAAACAGAATTTCTAATACTTAACATTCTGGCCAGCACTTGTGGTTTTGTTTTGCAGGTTTGAAGTTGAATATGACCAGAAGATAATCTTCAAGGCATTTAGTCTAGGTTTTAGTTTAGGACAAACTTGTAATTTTCCTTTTTCATTTCTGTTTATTATTCCTCAATTCTTGTATCAAGAATATTGTAAAGATAGTGTATTCTGTGTTGATTATCAATAAAGCTCAAGTTTTTGTTTATGAGCTTTTGATTTATGTAATGTTTATATTCTGAATTAAATATTGTATTTAATATTCAATTTGAAATTCAAAATCATTTGAATTCATATGTTGTATTTGAATGATATTCATAGTGCTTATTGCTTATTGTTGAATGTGTTATAACTTTTCAAATGAAATCATTCCCCAAATCAACAAGATACAAAAGAGATCATGTCGAAATTTCCCTAACTCACATTGCCTAACCCTAAGTGCAAAATGAGAGAGAACCTCGATCCCTCTTAGCTTTAGTTGCAATAAGGCGCAAAAATTTCCCCCGTTTTGCGATGAAATGCACATCCCATTTCTAAATCTACCCTTCGTTGTTCCTATGTTCTGGGTTATTACAGCCTCTCCCCCTTAACAGAAACTTTGGCCCGAAGTTAAGATTGGTACCTAAACATCTCGGGGTAAGACTTTCGGAGTTCTTGTTCCGTCTCCCAAGTTGCTTCTCGCTCAGGATTATGTTGCCATTAAACTTTGCAGTATTTGATTGCTCTATTCCTTAACTTCTTCCATTGTACTTCTAAGATCTTTTCAGGTCTTTCCACATAAGTTAGATCAGATTGCAATTCTATTTCTTCATATGTGATGGGATCATCCGGTGCCTTCAAACACTTTCTGAGTTGTGATACATGAAATACATTGTGAACTTGACTTAGTTGCGCCGGTAATTCCAACTCAAAAGCTGTTCCTCGATGACTGAGTATCTTAAATGGTCCTATATATCGAGGACTTAACTTTCCTTTAACTCCGAACCTCTTAAGTCCTTTCATTGGGCTAACCTTTAAATATACCATGTCTCCTACTTTCGGTTCCCAAGCTCTTCTTCTTTGGTCGGCATAACTCTTTTGACGACTTTGAGCTATTTTGAGTCTATCCCGAATCACCTCGATGACTCCCTGTCTTTCCTTGATGTAGTCCGGTGTAAACTCCTTGTTCTCTCCGGTTTCAAACCAACAAATTGGTGATCGACACTTCCTTCCGTACAATGCTTCGTACGGTGCCATCTGGATGCTACTCTGATAACTATTGTTATATGAGAATTCCGCCAAAGGTAAATGGTCCTCCCATGATCCTCCAAAGTTCAGAGCACAATCTCTAAGCATGTCTTCAAGTATCTGATTGGTTCTTTCGGTTTGTCCTCCGGTTTGTGGATGATTGACACGCGTACAGCACGCGACCGTTGGGAACCCCAAGTGGAAGGTGTGATGCGTACAGCAGTAAGTTTCCCTCAGTTAGAAACCAAGGTTTATCGAACCAGTAGGAGTCAAGAAGCACGTTGAAGGTTGATGGCGGCGAAGTGTAGTGCGGCGCAACACCAGGGATTCCGGCGCCAACGTGGAACCTGCACAACCAAATTACTTTGCCCCAACGTGACAGTGAGGTTGTCAATCTCACCGGCTTGCTGTAACAAAGGATTAGATGTATAGTGTGGATGATGATTGTTTGCAGAAAACAGTAGAACAAGTATTGCAGTAGATTGTATTCGATGTAAAAGAATGGACCGGGGTCCATAGTTCACTACAGGCGTCTCTCCGATAAGAATAAGCATGTTGGGTGAACAAATTACAGTTGGGCAATTGACAAATAAAGAGGGCATGACCATGCACATACATGATATGATAAGTATAGTGAGATTTAATTGGGCATAACGACAAAGTACATAGACCGCTATCTAGCATGCATCTATGCCTAAAAAGTCCACCTTCAGGTTATCATCCGAACCACTTCCAGTATTAAGTTGCAAACAACAGACAATTGCATTAAGTATGGTGCGTAATGTAATCAACAACTACATCCTTAGACATAGCATCGATGTTTTATCCCCGGTGGCAACAAGCACATCCACAACCTTAGAACTTTCATCACTCGTCCCAGATTTAATGGAGGCATGAACCCACTATCGAGCATAAATACTCCCTCTTGGAGTTACTAGCAAAAACTTGGCCAGAGCCTCTACTAATAACGGAGAGCATGCAAGATCATAAACAACACATAGATAATAATTGATAATCAACATAGCATAGTATTCTCTATTCATTGGATCCCAACAAACACAACATGTAGCATTACAGATAGATGATCTTGATCATGTTAGGCAGCTCACAAGACCCGATAATGAAGCACAATTAGGAGAAGACGAACATCTAGCCACTGCTATGGACCCATAGTCCAGGGGTGAACTACTCACTCATCACTCCGGAGGCGACCATGGCGGTGAAGAGTCCTCCGGGAGATGATTCCCCTCTCCGGCAGGGTGCCGGAGGCGATCTCCTGAATCCCCCGAGATGGGATTGGCGGCGGCGGTGTCTCTGGGAAGGTTTTCCGTATCGTGGCTCTCGGTGACCGGGGGTTTTGCGACGAAGACCTTAAGTAGGCGGAAGGGCAGGTCGGAGAGGCGTCACGGGGGCCCCACATGCTAGGGCCGCGCGGGCCCCTGTAGGCCGCGCCGCCCTAGTGTGGCGGCGCCCGTGGCCCCACTTCGTCTCTCCCTCGGACTTCTGGAAGCTTCGTGGCAAAATAGGCCCCTGGGCGTTGATTTCGTCCAATTCCGAGAATATTTCCTTACTAGGATTTCTGAAACCAAAAACAGCAGAAAACAGCAACTGGATCTTCGGCATCTCGTTAATAGGTTAGTGCCGGAAAATGCATAAATATGACATAAAGTATGCATAAAACATGTAGATATCATTGATGACCCACAAGTATAGGGGGTGTATCGTAGTATTTTCGATAAGTAAGAATGTCGATCCCAACGAGGAGCAGAAGGTGTTGACAAGCAGTTTCGATGAAGGATTCACTGTAAATGCTCACAGACAAGTATTCAGGGGGTTTTGATGTAACAGATGAATAAAGTACGAGTAAATAAAATGCGAGAGTAATAATTGCAGCGAGTGGCCCAATCCTTTTTAGCACAAAGGACAAGCCGGTTTGTTTACTTATAATGACCAAACGTTCTCGAGGACACACGGGATTTTAGTCTAGTGCTTTCGCTACATACGGCTAATTAATCTTCATTGTTTTGATAAGTGTTGTGTGGGTGAACCTACGCTAATGTACCGCCCTTCCTAGGACTAATACATACTTGTGATTATACCCCTTGCAAGCATCCGCAACTACAAGAAAGTAATTAAGATAAATCTAACCACAGACCTTAAACTCGAGATCCTGCTATCCCTCCCGCATCGATATACCAACGGGGGTTCAGGTTTCGTCACTCCGGCAACCCCGCAATTGGCAAACGAGTACAAGATGCATTCCCCTAGGCCCATAAAGGTGAAGTGTCGTGTAGTCGACGTTCACACGACACCACTAGAAGAATAACACCACAACTTAAATATCATAACATTGAATATTACTCAACCATACTTCACTACTAACATTTAGACTTCACCCATGTCCTCAAGAACTAAACGAACTACTCACGAGACATCATATGGAACATGATCAGAGGTGATATGATAATGAATAACAATCTGAACATAAACGTTGGTTCAACGGTTTCACTCAATAGCATCAATAACTAGTAGAAATCAACACCGGGAGAGTTTCCCCTATCAAACAATCAAGATCAAACCCAAATTGCTACAGCGGTGGCGATGTGCAGCGGTGGAGACGGCGGTGATGATGATGAAGATGATGATGATGGTGATGGAGATGATGTCCAGCTCGATGACGGTGACGATGGCGTCGATTTCCCCCTCCGGGAGGGAATTTCCCCGGCGGATCTCAGCCTGCCGGAGAGCTCTTTTCTCTCTGGTGTTCTCCGCCCCGCAGAGGCGGCTGTGACTCTTCGCGATGTACCCCCTGGAGCTTAGGTTTTCGGGACGAAGACGTACGCGAAGAAAAGGAGGCGAGAAGGGGCTGTGGGCCCCCTCCTCACAGGGCGGCGCGGCCAGGCCTTGGGCCGCGCCGGCCTATGAGGTGGGCCCACCTCGGGTCCCCTCGGCTCCCTCTTCTGGCTCCCTTCATCTTCTGGAAAAATAGGATTTTTCATATAATTTCCGTCAACTGTTGATCTTCCGAAATATTGCATTCGACGGCGCTTTTTCCAGCGAGAATCCCGACTCCGGTGCGCGATCCTCCAATAATCATGAAACATGCAAAATAGATGAAATAACATAAGTATTATCTCCAAATATGAAATATATCAATGAATAACAGCAAATTATGATATAAAATAGTGATGCAAATTGGACGTATCAACTCCCCCCAAGCTTAGACTTCGCTTGTCCCCAAGCGAAGCTGAACTCGGTAAACAGGATCACATGTTTATGGAGTGAAGAGTCGATAAATCAAATACGGACAAGAAGCATCATATTCATTCACACAAGACATTCTAGTAAACAACTTCCTCATATAATTCAACTTGAAACAAGTATAAGGTAATCACAAATAAAGGTGCATAAGAAATCATAGTTGGTGATGGCAAACTTTGTTCTTGGTCAGAGAACAATTAACAGGTTATATTTATCTATCGAGCAGCGCTCTTATGTTAAAGTTTATATGGCACAACTTGCATACTCAATCATAATAATCTCCTCATGATCATTGATAACTTTCAAAGCTATATTCATTCAGATAAAACTTTTACTAAACAAGGAAGAGTAAAAGACATGATGAAGCAAATCACAATATAATGGTTTGATCACAACAACTCAAATGCTTGCTTGAGATGGAGGGAAATAGGTTTACTGACTCAACATAAAGTAAAAGGCAGGCCCTTCGCAGAGGGAAGCAGGGATTAAATCATTTGCTAGAGCTTTTTCAGTTTTGAAATCATATAAAGAGAATAAAAGTAACAATTTGAGAGGTGTTTGTTGTTGTCAACGACTGGTAGCGGGTACTCTAACCCCCTTGCCAGACAAACTCTCGAAGAGCGGCTCCCATAAAGTTTTATTTTGGGTTGGCACTCCTTCCAACCTTTGCTTTCACAAACCACGGCTAACCGAATCCTCGGGTGCCTGCCAACAATCTCATACCATGAAGGAGTGCCTTTTTATTTTAGTTTTATTTAGATGACACTCCTCCCCACCTTTGCTTTCTTAAGCCATGGCTAACCGAATCCTTCGGGTGCCTGCCAACAATCACATACCATGGAGGAGTGTCTATTTAGGTTAATTAATTTGGGACTGGGAATCCCATTGCCAGCTCTTTTTGCAAAATTATTGGATAAGTGGATGAAGCCACTAGTCCATTGGTGAAAGTTGCCCAACAAGATTGAAAGATAAAACACCACATACTTTCTCATGAGCTATAAAACATTGACACAAATAAGGGATAGTAAATTTTGAATTGTTTAAAGGTAGCACACGAAGTATTTACTTGGAATGGCAGGAAATACCATGTAGTAGGTAGTTATGGTGGACACAAATGGCATAGGTTTGGGTTGAGGTATGGATGCACGAGAAGTATTCCCTCTCAGTACAGGTCTTTGGCTAGCAAGGTTGATTAGCAAGCACAAGAGTTGAAGGAAACAAACAAATATACATGTGATAGAAACAATCATGCATCTTTCTTGTAAGCACAAACAATTTTAACTTCAGAATAATAAGCTATGAGCTAACAAGAAAGGAAGACAATGAAACAACTATATGTATTTATCTTTTCTACTTAAACCTCAAGGTGTTGTTGCTATTGACCAATGCTAAGTTTGCCAAAACCAAATACATTTAATCAATGCTCCCAAAGTGATACCAATACTAAAATCAAGATCAATCATATAATAGAGATTGCAAACTAAAATAAGGTGTGCAATATTTAAATGATAAGACTTCTCATTAATATTTCATAACGATAACTCACACCAAGGGATGCATAGACAACCAACTAAAGGAGAGACACTTCCACACTGCAACACATCTTATATGATAACTTCCCTACTCATGATATGACACTACTTAATAGTAAAAAGTAAAAGATAGGGATGATGTGATACCGCGGCACTCCCCCAAGCTTGGAACAAACCAAGGGGATGCCAATACCGATGATGAATTACTCCTTCGGTGGTGGTGATGAATTCCCATCATCAGATTTCCAAGGAAGAGGCTCTCCATCAACAAACGACATCTTGGTCTCGGGAATCCTGAAACTAGCAGCATAGCTTATATGTTTAAACCTGTTTTCATACTCACAGTTCTGATTCTGAACGCCATAGAGTTGAGCTTGGAGTTTGTTGGTGGTGTCGTGAAGTGAAAGGATGTCGCCCCATAGCTTTGCAGTTTCCTTCTCATGTTCAGCAATGAGTTCAGACACAATCTTGTGGAAGATATCCACCTCACGCTCAGCCATCTTCTTGTAGTTGAAGACCTCTTGTTCTAGCTTCTCCATCCTGTCTTCCAAGCTTCCTTCTCCTTTAGGACCCTGGACATCTTCGATCTGCAGCTCCCCATCAACGAGCATCAACTCCTTGGGGTGCATCCTCAGCTCGTTCATGTACAAGTTGTCAACATCCTTGCAGGAGCTGTACTTCGGAATTTCCGACGAAGACATGATGCCTCTAGATCCGAAGCAAATCCTGGCAGAAACAACTCGAAACAAAACACGTCGAGAAAACGATATACGGACCTCCAGGGGTCCGGGGGATTATATAGCAGGAATTTGTATGTCATAAGGAAAGTACCGGGTCGAACCATAGTCGGAAAGAGGCGACGAGGCGGCCAGCTCATAGGGCAGCGCGGGCCAAGGCCTGGCCGCGCCGGCCTATGGGGGCACGCCCTCGTGCGTCTCCTCCACTCCGTTTCGATCTCGTAATTTTTCATATTTTCCAAAAACAGCAAAAACATTGTTCGGAAAGTAAATCGCGAACTTTTTATTACCTGTACTCGTTACCTATTCAAAGTCGAGTTCGGCGGATCGTCAATTTGACCTTTGATGAAAGCCTCCGGTGTTTCCACTCGAATAATATCAACATCTACATTATAAGAATCACCCGAGATATAATGCTTGAGTCTTTGTCCATTCACCACTTGCGTGGCATTGCCTTGGAGAGAACTAATTTTAATTGCTCCTGAACGATACACCTCCTCAACAACATATGGTCCTTCCCATTTCAAGAGTAATTTCCCTGCAAAGAATCTGAGACGAGACCGATACAATAGGACTTTATCCCCAATATTAAATTCTCTTTTGATAATCCTTCTATCATGCCATTTCTTAAATTTCTCTTTAAAGAGTTTAGCATTTTCATAAGCTTCACTTCTCCATTCATCTAGAGAACTTAATTGCAGTAACCTCTTATTACCGGCTAGTTTAGGATCTTTATTTAATTCTCTAACAGCCCAATAAGCTTTGTGCTCTAGTTCTAAAGGTAAATGAAAAGCTTTTCCATAAACCATTTTATAAGGTGACATTCCCATGGGATTTTTATAAGCGATTCTATAAGCCCATAGTGCTTCCTTCAATTTACTAGCCCAATTCTTTCTAGTTTTATTAACGGTCTTTTGCAAGATAGATTTAATCTCTCTATTTGATAATTCTACTTGCCCACTAGTTTGAGGATGATAAGCGGAAGCAATTCTATGATTAATACCATATTTAGCAAGAGTTTTTCTAAAACCACCATGAATAAAATGAGAACATCCGTCTGTCATAATATATCTAGGAACTCCAAATCGAGGAAAAATAATATCTAAAAGCATTCTTAAAGAGGTCTCACCATCAACACTTTTTGTAGGTATGGCTTCCACCCATTTAGTAACATAATCAACAACAACAAGTATATGAGTGTTACCTTCCGAAGAGGGAAAAGGTCCCATGAAGTCAAATCCCCAACAATCGAACGGTTCAATAACAAGAGTATAATTCATAGGCATTTCATTGCGTCCGGAGATATTACCAACCCTTTGACATTCATCACAAGATAAAATAAACTTCCTTGCATCTTTGAAGAGAGTCGGCCAATAAAAACCCGATTGTAGAACCTTTTAGCATAATCAGCATACCAAGGACTGTCTCGCGAGCTCACCTTTATTACAGCCAATTGTTCATTTGGAAAACTATCATTAACAGGAACAGGATCATAAGCAATATTTTCCAATCTAGACAAATTATCGACAACAGGATTATCGGCACCTTTCCTATCTACAATATGTAAATCAAATTATTGCAAAGAAGTACCCATCTAATAAGCCTTGGCTTAGCATCTTTCTTTTGCATAAGGTATCTGATTGCAGCGTGATCAGTATGAATAGTAACTTTTGAATCAACAATATAGGATCTAAACTTATCACAAGCAAAGACTACATCTAACAATTCTTTTTCAGTAGTAGCATAATTTCTTTGAGCAGCATCAAGGGTTTTACTAGCATAATGAATAACATTCAATTTTTTATCTACTCGCTGTCCAAGAACAGCGCCTACAGCAAAATCACTAGCATCACACATAATTTCAAATGGTAAATTCCAATCAGGAGGTTCAACTATAGGAGCAGTTGTTAAGGCTTTCTTTAGAGTTTCAAAAGCTTCCTTACAATCATCATAAAAAACAAAAGGTACATCTTTTTGAAGAAGATTAGTAAGAGGCTTTGAAATCTTGGAGAAGTCTTTAATAAACCTCCTATAAAACCCATCATGACCAAGAACACTACGAATACCTTTAACATCCCTAGGATAGGGCATCTTCTCAATTGCTTCAACTTTAGCACTATCAACTTCAATACCTCTCTCGGAAATTTTATGTCCCAATACAATTCCTTCATTAACCATAAAGTGGCATTTCTCCCAATTAAGAACAAGGTTAGTTTCTTCACATCTTTGCAAAACTTTATCAAGGTTCCGCAAGCAATTATCAAAAGAGTTTCCATAGACGGAAAAATCATCCATGAATACCTCTACAATACTCTCGCAAAAGCCATGAAAAATAGCGGACATGCATCTTTGAAAAGTAGCAGGAGCATTACATAAACCAAAAGGCATACGTCTATAAGCATAAGTTCCATATGGACAAGTGAAAGTGGTTTTCTCTTGATCCTTAGTTTTAACAACAATTTGTGAAAACCTGAATAACCATCAAGAAAGCAAAAATGAGTATTTTTAGATAACCTTTCTAACATTTGATCAATAAAAGTCAAAGGGTAATGATCTTTCTTAGTAACCTTATTAACTTTTCGATAATCAATGCACATTCTATACCCTACAACTACTCTTTGAGGTATGAGCTCATCATTATCATTAGGCACAACAGTCATTCCTCCTTTCTTAGGAACACAATGCACAGGACTAACCCATCTACTATCAGCAATAGGATATACTAGCAAAAGTGCCCGTGCGTTGCATCGGGTGATAAAAAAAAGCTCAACCACTACATGGTCAAAAAATCTATGATGACAATTCTCATATACCTTGTGCCATCATCAACGAAATTGGTCAAATTTTCTCCTATTCGTGACAAACATGATTAAAAAACAATGAATCATGAGCTTAAAAATTAGCTTTTAGAATTACCTTGTCACTACACAAATATTAGCTTAAAATTGATTGACCCGCCTAACTGAATTCCGGTGTGCTGCCGTAGATTTTTTAGATCTTATAATTTAAGCCCCGACAATACCTATGCTGAAAGTCCCGACATAACTTTTGTCAACTTGTGATCCGCTGAATTAAACCATATCTTTACGTAATATCTATTTTTAACATATGCACTACTTTGATATTATACACTGAAAATAGTATAATAATATGTTTAAAAAATCAACAATAAATAAAATGAATTACGGATACTCACTTTGTGTACATTTGTAATTTTATAGCGAGTAGAATAGTAGTTAGGTCTATTCGGGTTACAACCTTACAGATATGGAAAATTATTAAATCACCATTTTTTTAATTTCTTCGCTTCTACTCATGATCTGCTTCAGCAATGAAGAACCGAAAGGGCTAATGTGCTTTTCTTTGTCGTGCTACACTGCTATAAGTAGTCTAGTACGGCATATGCAGGCGTCGCCGACGACGGGCCGACATGTATCAATTCTCAATCCTAGACACAGCGATAATTACCTCCTGGCCATGCGCTCCATCCGTCGGCTGTGTATCGCGCTCACGGCCAGATCTCGGACCTCACCGCTGCGCTCCATGCTAAGCGATCAAATTCAAGCCCCAATTCCCCTTTTTCTTGGCGATGGCGCCCGTGCTCGACCGTCCTCCTTCTGCATCGCGCGATGGCGCCGCCTGACGCATGCTCCGGCCCCGGCCACGCATCCACGCCACCATCCTCTCCCCGTACGAAAGCACCACCGGCGCTGGCCTGGGCGGGCTGTGTCCGGAGCTTCCCCTTCTCGTTCCCATCGCTCCTCACCTCACGAGCGCGCCACTCAGCCGCGGCTCCGCTGTAGCCGCCTCCCTTCAATCGAGGGACCAACCACCCTTCCTTTGCCCCCTCTCCGGCTGATGTGCCGCTGCATCTGCTTCCTCCCTCTCTTTGTTTCCTTTCAGTACTGCTCTCGCCCGCTATTTTTCGGCAACCCAGGCGCCATCATCGACCGCCGCCGGCTCGTGGCCAAGCCCCCCCCTCTTTCATCCGGTACTTTCTCTGAAGGTCGATTTATATTTCTACCAGGGACCAATCAATGGTGCTCCTTATTGTTGATTCACCTCGCTGACATTCCAGCTGAATTAGATGTATATAAACCGGTAGTATTCATAATAAGAGCAAGTACAATAGAGTCCAGTCAGCTGACTATAAGACATTAAATAATATATTTTAGATGAGTTGGAGGAAAGAGAAGAGGAGAGAGAAGGGAGATGGGCTACTATGCAATAGCCAGCTCTTGCACGTGCTCCTAGGCACTTTGTGAGTGTGAAAGGTGGGCCATATGTTAGTAAAGTGCTTCATTCTTATAGCCAACTATTATACATATTAACTATAAGATGACTACAAATGATATGGTATCTTGTTATAGCCATCAGTTGGCTATACTATTGGAATTGCTCTAAGGGAGCGGTATGAGACGATTCAACCCGATTCATCAATCAATTGACTGCAATGGAATTAACTCGACCCCTCCAAGCGCGGAATTGGCTCGTGGCCCATTGCTTGATGCCGGTATGGCCCGTCGCCCTGCAGTCGGTTGCTTGGCCCTGCGGACGGATTGATCGAGATGTGAGAAAAAAACAAAACGAAACGGTATGGAATGGCATGGTGCGTATTATGTACCGCGGTGGGAGGGTAAAAACGTCCAAAAAAAGCGTTGACGAAACTTTTTGGCAGAAACCACGGACCAAACCACGGAAACGTTAGCCCCTTTATTATTAGGTAGAGAAATACCAGCTTCAAGAAGTCTTAATACCTCATTTCTTACCACATCCTTCATCTTAGGAATTAGACGACGCTGAGGTTCAACAACAGGCTTCGCATCATCTTCCATATTAATGGCGTGTTGGCAAATAGAAGGAGAAATCCCCTTCAAGTCATCAAGAGTGTAGCCAATAGCACCTCGGTGTTTCTTCAATATTTCCAATAACCTTTCTTCTTCAAACTCTGAAAGCTTAGAACTAATAATAACAAGATATATTTTCTTATCATCAATATGAGCATATTTAAGATTATCAGGTAATGGTTTTAAATCAAAGACATGATCTTCCTTTGGTGGTGGTGTTGTACCCAGATCTTCTACCGGTAAATCATGCTTAAGAATAGGTTGACGAAGGAAAATTTCATCAAGCTCATTTCTTTCTTCCCTAAAAACTTCACTCTCACTATTCTCCAAATGTTGCTGCAAAGGATTATCAGGAGCAAGAGCAATAGATGCACACTGTTCAACTTTAAAATCATTATTAGGCGAATCAATTTTATAAGGAGTTTTGGCAAATTTAGAGAAGTTAAACTTGTAACACCCCAACTTTTTCAACCTTGATTAGTTGTC
>NC_061511.1:263039907-263095413 GCF_022539505.1 Lolium rigidum
AGGATTCATGCCATACGTACTTAGACCAAACCTTAAGTTCCTTGCATCTTGTGCAAAGTTTGGGAACTCTCTATCGATTTTCTCATTGGGATCCATCGGCAGTGCCTCAACATCACGTCTTTCTTACGGTCTTCTGTGCCATCGCAACAACCTAGCGTGCTCTTTATTCCTGAACAAGCGTTTCAGCCGTGGTATTATAGGAGCATACCACATAACCTTGGCGAGGAACCCTCTTCTAATGGGCGCTCGCCCTCAACATCACCGAGGTCATCGTCGATCTTATGCCGCAATGCGGTGCACATAGGACATGCATCCAAATTCTCGTACTCACCGCGGTAGAGGATGCAGTCATTAATGCATGCATGTATCTTTCTGCACATCTAATTCTAGAGGGCAGACAATCTTCTTGGCACCCGTACGTGCGCGGGCAGTCGTTACCCCTTGGAAGCTTCCTCTTAATTGTGTCGACAACTTTCCAAATCACGAGTCGGTGACACCGTTCTCTGCCTTCTATTGCAACAATTCCAGCGTGCTGCCTAGCTTTTTGCTGGCCATCTTCGCAAGTTGGGTATAACAATTTGTTGTGATCTTCTATCATCTTGTCGAAGGCCAACCTTTCTTTCCAGTTTCACATTCTCTCCTTGCATCAGCAATGGCGGAGACCAAGATCATCATCGGCAAGCTCATCCCCGGTGCCTCTTGATCTTCTACTTCATTGTCTTCATTGCCTTCTGCGGTATCATCGTATTCGGGGAAATTGGGATAACCGTCATCATCCTCTTCCTCTTCTTCATTGTCTTCCATCACAACCCCTCTTTCTGCGTGCTTGGTCAGGTAAACCAATAGTAGCTGGGCATGAAGCCGGATTGCGGAAGGTGGGCGTATGAATGAGACTCGAGTGGCGTAATTTCACGGTATTCTTGCAGTCCACACATGGACAATACATGAAGCCAGCATGTTTGTTTGCCTTCGCCACGGCCATAAAATTATCCGGGCCACATGATGAACTCGTCAAACCGTCGGTCAATGTACATCCATTCGCAGGTTAAATACGCATGATATAAGTGGGCGATCAAAACCATTTACGAACATCACGTGTATATATATACACATGTGAGGATCCCTCCGTGGCTTAGGTTTTCGGGACGAAGGGTTTCGCGAAGAAAAGGAGGCGAAAGGGGCTGTGGGGCCCCCACACCACAAGGTGGCGCGGCCGGGCCATGGGCCGCGCCGCCCTATGGTCCGGGCCCACCTTGGGTCCAGTCGGCTCCCCTTCGGCTTCCTTCGTCATCCGGAAAAATAGGATTTTTGGTGAAATTTCCTTCCACAGTTGATCTTCCGAAATATTGCATCCGACGGTGCTTTTTCCGAGCAGAATCTCGGCTCCGGTGCGCGATCTCCAAATAATCATGAAACATGCAAAATAGATGAAATAACATAAGTATTGTGTCCCAATATGAAATATATCAATGAATAACAGCAAATTATGATATAAAATAGTGATGCAAATTGGACGTATCATTCTCTGACCAAGAACAAAGTTTGCCATCACCAATTATGATTTCCTATGCACCTTTATTTGTGATTACCTTCTACTTGTTTCAAGTTGAATTATATGAGGAAGTTGTTCAATAGAATGTCTTGTGTGAATGAATATGATGCTTCTTGTCCGTATTTTATTTATCGACTCTTCACTCCATAAACATGTGGTCCTGTTTACCGAGTTCAGTTTCGCTTGGGGACAAGCGAAGTCTAAGCTTGGGGGGAGTTGATACGTCCATTTTGCATCACTATTTTATATCATAATTTGCTTTTATTCATTGATATATTTCATATTTGGGGATGATACTTATGTTATTTCATCTATTTTTGCATGTTTCATGATTATTGGAGGATCGCGCACCGGAGTCAGGATTCTGCTGGAAAAAGCGCCGTCAGAATGCAATATTTCGGAAGATCAAAAGTTGACGGAAATTATATGAAAAATCCTATTTTTCCAGAAGACGAAGGGAGCCAGAAGGGGGAGCCGAGGGGACCCGAGGTGGGCCCACCTCATAGGCCGGCGCGGCCCAAGGCCTGGCCGCGCCGCCCTGTGAGGAGGGGGCCCACAACCCCCTCTGGCCGCCTCTCCTTCGCATACATCTTCGTCCCGAAAACCTAAGACCGGGGGGATAGTCGCGAAGAGTCACAACCGCCTCTACGGGGCGGAGAACACCAGAGAGAAAAGAGCTCTCCGGCAGGTTGAAATCCGCCGGGGAAATTCCCTCCCGGAGGGGGAAATCGACGCCATCGTCATCATCATCGAGATGGACATCATCTCCATCATCATCACCATCATCTTCATCATCATCACCGCCATCTCCACCGCTGCACCTCATCACCGCTGATGTCTACGGGTGCTTCTATTCTTGTAGACAGTGTTGGGCCTCCAAGAGCAGAGGTTTGTAGAACAGCAGCAAGTTTCCCTTAAGTGGATCACCCAAGGTTTATCGAACTCAGGGAGGAATTGGTCAAAGATATCCCTCTCATGCAACCCTGCAACCACAAAGCAAGAAGTCTCTTGTGTCCCCAACACACCTAATAGGTGCACTAGTTCGGCGAAGAGATAGTGAAATACAAGTGGTATGAATGAATATGAGCAGTAGTAACGGCGCCGGAAAAGTGCTTGCTGGGCGTGCGGTTGATGGTAGTAATATTGCAGGAAGTAAAGATGCGGTAAAACGAGTAAACAAGCAGCGATAGCGATATTTAGGAACAAGGCCTAGGGATCATACTTTCACTAGTGGACACTCTCAACATTGATCACATAACAGAATAAATAGATAGATGCTAGACTCTACACCCTCTTGTTGGATGATGAACACCACTAACTGTGTAGGATTACACGAACCCTCAATGCCGGAGTTAACAAGCTCCACAATATTCAATGTTCATATTTAAATAACCTTAGAGTGCATGACATATCAACATAACCAAACCAAGTACTAACATAGCATGCACACTGTCACCTTCACACTACGAAAGGAGGAATAGATCACATCAATACTATCATAGCAATATTTAACTTCATAATCTACAAGAGATCACAATCATAGCCTACGCCAAGTACTACACGATGCACACACTGTCACCATTACACCGTGCAGGAGGAATAAACTACTTTAATAACATCACTAGAGTAGCACACAGATATATTGTGATACAAAACACATTGCAATCATAAAGAGATATAAATAAGCACTTCACTATGCCATTCATAACAGCGAATAAGTATTATGTGAAATATAGCCTAAGAGACCCACACGGTGCACACACCTGTCACCTTTACACACGTGGGACAAGGAGTCTCCGGAGATCACATAAGTAAAACCCACTTGACTAGCATAATGACATCTAGATTACAAGCATCATCATATGAATCTCAATCATGTAAGGCAGCTCATGAGATTATTGTATTGAAGCACATAGGAGAGAGATTAACCACATAGCTACCGGTACAGCCCCGAGCCTCGATGGAGAACTACTCCCTCCTCATGGGAGACGAGCAGCGTTGATGGAGATGGCGGTGGTGTCGATGGAGGAGCCTTCCGGGGGCACTTCCCCGTCCCGGCGGCGTGCCGGAACGAGAGACTCCTGTCCCCCGGATCTTGGCTTCGCGATGGCGGCGGCTGCTGGAAGGTTTTCTCTGGTTTCGTCGAACGTGTCGAGGTTTTTAGGTCGGGGACCTTTATATAGGCGAAGAGGCGGAGTCGGAGGGTCGACGAGGCGACGACACACTAGGGGGCACGGCCAAGGCCCGGGCCGCGCCACCCTGTCGTCACGGTGGCCCAGTGGCCCCCCTCTGGCCTCTCTCGGGTGTTCTGGAAGCTTCGCGTGATCCTAAGATGCTGGGCGTTGATTTCGTCCGATTCAGAGAATATTTCCTTACTAGGATTTCTGAAACCAAAAACAGCAGAAAACAGCAACTGGCCCTTCGGCATCTCGTCAATAGGTTAGTTCCGGAAAACGCATAAATATGACATAAAGTATGCATAAAACATGTAGATATCATCAATAATGTGGCATGGAACATAAGAAATTATCGATACGTCGGAGACGTATCAGCATCCCCAAGCTTAGTTCCTGCTCGTCCCGAGCGAAGTAAACGATAACAAAGATAATTTACGGAGTGACATGCCATCATAACCTTGATCATACTATTGTAAACACATGTAATGAATGTAGCGATCAAAACAATGGTAAATGACATGAGTAAACAAATGAATCATATAGCAAAGACTTTTCATGAATAGTACTTCAAGACAAGCATCAATAAGTCTTGCATAAGAGTTAACTCATAAAGCAATAAATCAAAGTAAAGGTATTGAAGCAACACAAAGGAATATTAAGTTTCAGCGGTTGCTTTCAACTTATAACATGTATATCTCATGGATATTGTCAATGTAAAGTAATATAACAAGTGCAATATGCAAGTATGTAGGAATCAATGCACGATTCACACAAGTGTTTGCTTCTTGAGGTGGAGAGAGATAGGTGAACTGACTCAACATAAAAGTAAAAGAAAGGCCCTTCGCGAGAGGAAGCATTGATTGCTATATTTGTGCTAGAGCTTTGGTTTTGAAAACAAGAAACAATTTTTTCAACGGTAGTAATAAAGCATATGTATCATGTAAATTATATCTTACAAGTTGCAAGCCTCATGCATAGTATACTAATAGTGCCCGCACCTTGTCCTAATTAGCTTGGATTACCGGGATTATCATTGCAATACACATGTTTTAACCAAGTGTCACAAAGGGGTACCTCTATGCCGCCTGTACAAAGGTCTAAGGAGAAAGCTCGCATTTGGGTTTCTCGCTTTTGATTACTCTCAACTTAGACATCCATACCGAGACAACATAGACAACAGATAATGGACTCCTCTTTAATGCATAAACATGTAGCAACAATTAATGTTCTCATATGAGATTGAGGATATATGTCCAAAACTGAAACTTCCACCATGGATCATGGCTTTAGTTAGCGGCCCAATGTTCTTCTCTAACATTATGCATGCTCTAACCATTAAATGAGTGGTAAATCTCCCTTACTTCAGACAAGACGGACATGCATAGCAACTCACATGATATTCAACAAAGAGTTGATGGCGTCCCCAGGAACATGGTTATCGCACAACAAACAACTTAATAAGAGATAAAGTGCATAAGTACATATTCAATACCACAATAGTTTTTAAGCTATTTGTCCCATGAGCTATATATTGCAAAGGTAAAGAATGGAAATTTTAAAGGTAGCACTCAAGCAATTTACTTTGGAGTGGCGGAGAAATACCATGTAGTAGGTAGGTATGGTGGACACAAATGGCATAGTGGTTGGCTCAAGGATTTTGGATGCATGAGAAGTATTCCCTCTCGATACAAGGTTTAGGCTAGCAAGGTTATTTGAAACAAACACAAGGATGAACCGCTGCAGCAAAACTCACATAAAAGACATATTGTAAACATTATAAGACTCTACACCGTCTTCCTTGTTGTTCAAACTCTTTACTGGAAATTAACTAGACCTTAGAGAGACCAATTATGCAAACCAAATTTTAGCAAGCTCTATGTATTTCTTCATTAATGGGTGCAAAGTATATGATGCAAGAGCTTAAACATGAGCACAACAATTGCCAAATATCACATTATCCATGACATCATACCAATTACTACATGTAGCATTTCCCGTTTCCAACCATATAACAATTAACGAAGCAGTTTCAACCTTCGCCATGAACATTATGAGCTAAGAACACATGTATTCATATGAACCAGCGGAGCGTGTCTCTCTCCCACACAAGCATTTATTAAAACAAAAACAAAAACAAAAACAAACAGACGCTCCAAGTAAAGTACATAAGATGTGACCGAATAAAAATATAGTTTCAAGGGAGGAACCTGATAATTTGTCGATGAAGAAGGGGATGCCCAGATGCTTGAGTCTTCTTGAAATATGCAGGGATGAACCACCGGGGCATCCCCAAGCTTAGAGCTTTCACTCTTCTTGATCACGTTGTATCATCCTCCTCTCTTGACCCTTGAAAACTTCCTCCACACCAAACTCAAAACAAACTCATTAGAGGGTTAGTGCATAATCAAAAACTCACATGTTCAGAGGTGACACAATCATTCTTAACATTTCTGGACATTGCTCAAAGCTACTGGAAGGTAATGGAACAAAGAAATCCACCCAACACAGCGAAAGAAGCAATGCGAAATAAAAGGCAGAATCTGTCAAAACCAGAACGATCCGTAAAGACGAATTTTAAAGAGGCACCAGACTTGCTCAGATGAAAATGCCCAAATTGAATGAAAGTTGCGTACATATCTGAGGATCATTCACGTAAATTGGCATAATTTTCTGAGTTACTTACAGAGAATTAGGCCCAGATTCGTGACAGCAAGAAATCTGTTTCACGCGCGATAATCCAAATCTAGTATGAACCTTACTATCAAAGACTTTACTTGGCACAACAATGCAACAAAACTAAGATAAGGAGAGATTGCTACAGTAGTAACAACTTCCAAGACACAAATACAAAATAAAAGTACTGTAGCAAAATAAACACATGAGTTATCTCCCAAGAAGTTCTTTCTTTATGGCCATTAAGATGGGCTCAGCAGTTTTAATGATGCACTCGCAAGAAATAAAAGTTGAAGAAAAAGAGAGCATCAAGAGGCAAATTCAAAACAAATTTAAGCCTAACATGCTTCCTATGCATAGGAATCTTGTAAGTAAACAAGTTCATGAAGAGCAAAGTAACAAGCATAGGAAGATAAAACAAGTGTAGCTTCAAAAATTTCAGCACATAGAGAGGCATTTTAGTAACATGAAAATTTCTACAACCATATTTTCCTCTCTCATAATAACTTTCAGTAGAAACATGAGCAAACTCAACAATATAACTATCACATAAAGCATTCTTATCATGAGTCTTATGCATAAAATTATTACTCTCCACATAAGCATAATCAATTTTATTAGTTGTAGTGGGAGCAAATTCAACAAAGTAGCTATCATTATTATTATTCTCATCAAGTGTAGGAGGCATAGTATAATCATAATAAAATTTATCCTCCATAGTAGGCGGCACTAAAAGACCAATATCATTATAATCATCATAAATAGGAGGCAAAGTATCGTCAAAGTAAATTTTCTCCTCAATGCTAGGGGGACTAAAAATATCATGCTCATCAAAGCCAGCTTCCCCAAGCTTAGAATTTTCCATATCATTAGCAACAATGGTGTTCAAAGCGTTCATACTAATATGTTCCATAGGTTTTTTAATTTTCGCATCAAACCATCCATGTCTTAAATCAGGAAATAGAATAAGAAGCTCATTGTTGTCCATTATGCCAAACTAGTGTAAACAAGAAACAAAAAGATGCAATTGCAGGATCTAAAGGAAATAGCTTCAAGCACACACACAACGGCAACAGAAAAGTACTTTACCTTGGACCGGAGTATGAGAGCCTTTTACCTTTCCTCCCCGGCAACGGCGCCAGAAAATAGCTTGATGTTTACGCACGCTTCTATTCTTGTAGACAGTGTTGGGTCTCCAAGAGCAGAGGTTTGTAGAACAGCAGCAAGTTTCCCTTAAGTGGATCACCCAAGGTTTATCGAACTCAGGGAGGAAGAGGTCAAAGATATCCCTCTCATGCAACCCTGCAACCACAAAGCAAGAAGTCTCTTGTGTCCCCAACACACCTAATAGGTGCACTAGTTCGGCGAAGAGATAGTGAAATACAAGTGGTATGAATGAATATGAGCAGTAGTAACGGTGCCATAAAAGTGCTTGCTGGCGTGCAGTTGATGGTACTAATATTGCAGGACGTAAAGATGCAGTAAAACAGTAAACAAGCGGCGATAGCGATATTTAGGAACAAGGCCTAGGGATCATACTTTCACTAGTTGACACTCTCAACATTGATCACATAACGGAATAAATAGATAGATGCTAGACTCTACACCCTCTTGTTGGATGATGAACACCACTAACTGTATAGGATTACACGAACCCTCAATGCCGGAGTTAACAAGCTCCACAATATTCAATGTTCATATTTAAATAACCTTAGAGTGCATGACAGATCAACATAACCAAACCAAGTACTAACATAGCATGCACACTATCACCTTCACACTACGAAAGGAGGAGTAGATCACATCAATACTATCATAGCAATAGTTAACTTCATAATCTACAAGAGATCACAATCATAGCCTACGCCAAGTACTACACGATGCACACATCTGTCACCATTACACCGTGCGGGAGGAATAAACTACTTTAATAACATCACTAGAGTAGCACACGGATATATTGTGATACAAAACAGATTGCAATCATAAAGAGATATAAATAAGCACTTCACTATGCCATTCATAACGAGCGAATAAGTATTCTGTGAAATATAGCCTAAGAGACCCACACGGTGCACACACTTGTCACCTTTACACACGTGGGACAAGGAGTCTCCGGAGATCACATAAGTAAAACCCACTTGACTAGCATAATGACATCTAGATTACAAGCATCATCATATGAATCTCAATCATGTAAGGCAGCTCATGAGATTATTGTATTGAAGCACATAGGAGAGAGATTAACCACATAGCTACCGGTACAGCCCCGAGCCTCGATGGAGAACTACTCCCTCCTCATGGGAGACAGCAGCGTTGATAGAGATGGCGGTGGTGTCGATGGAGGAGCCTTCCGGGGGCACTTTCCCGTCCCGGCGGCGTGCCGGAACAGAGACTCCTGTCCCCCAGATCTTGGCTTCGCGATGGCGGCGGCTCTGGAAGGTTTTCTCTGGTTTCGTTGAACGTGTCGAGGTTTTTAGGTTAGGGACCTTTATATAGGAGAAGAGGCGGAGTCGGAGGGTCGACGAGGCGACGACACACTAGGGGGGCGCGGCCAAGGCCTGGGCCGCGCCACCCTGTCGTCTGGGGGCCCAGTGGCCCCCCTCTGGCCTCTCTCGGGTGTTCTGGAAGCTTCGCGTGATCCTAAGATGCTGGGCGTTGATTTCGTCCGATTCCGAGAATATTTCCTTACTAGGATTTCGAAACCAAAAACAGCAGAAAACGACAATCGGCCCTTCGGCATCTCGTCAATAGGTTAGTTCGGAAAACGCATAAATATGACATAAAGTATGCATAAAACATGTAGATATCGTCAATAATGTGGCATGGAACATAAGAAATTATCGATACGTCGGAGACGTATCAGCATCCCTAAGCTTAGTTCTGCTCGTCCCGAGCGAGTAAACGATAACAAAGATAATTTACGGAGTGACATGCCATCATAACCTTGATCATACTATTGTAAACACATGTAATGAATGTAGCGATCAAAACAATGGTAAATGACATGAGTAAACAAATGAATCATATAGCAAAGACTTTTCATGAATAGTACTTCAAGACAAGCATCAATAAGTCTTGCATAAGAGTTAACTCATAAAGCAATAAATCAAAGTAAAGGTATTGAAGCAACACAAAGGAAGATTAAGTTTCAGCGGTTGCTTTCAACTTATAACATGTATATCTCATGGATATTGTCAATGTAAAGTAATATAACAAGTGCAATATGCAAGTATGTAGGAATCAATGCACAGTTCACACAAGTGTTTGCTTCTTGAGGTGGAGAGAGATAGGTGAACTGACTCAACATAAAAGTAAAAGAAAGGCCCTTCGCAGAGGGAAGCATTGATTGCTATATTTGTGCTAGAGCTTTGGTTTTGAAAACAAGAAACAAATTTTTCAACGGTAGTAATAAAGCATATGTATCATGTAAATTATATCTTACAAGTTGCAAGCCTCATGCATAGTATACTAATAGTGCCCGCACCTTGTCCTAATTAGCTTGGATTACCGGGATTATCATTGCAATACACATGTTTTAATCAAGTGTCACAAAGGGGTACCTCTATGCCGCATGTACAAAGGTCTAAGGAGAAAGCTCGCATTTGGATTTCTCGCTTTTGATTATTCTCAACTTAGACATCCATACCGGGACAACATAGACAACGAGATAATGGACTCCTCTTTAATGCATAAGCATGTAGCAACAATTAATGTTCTCATATGAGATTGAGGATATATGTCCAAAACTGAAACTTCCACCATGGATCATGGCTTTAGTTAGCGGCCCAATGTTCTTCTCTAACATTATGCATGCTCTAACCATTAAATGAGTGGTAAATCTCCCTTACTTCAGACAAGACGGACATGCATAGCAACTCACATGATATTCAACAAAGAGTTGAAGGCGTCCCCAGGAACATGGTTATCGCACAACAAACAACTTAATAAGACATAAAGTGCATAAGTACATATTCAATACCACAATAATTTTTAAGCTATTTGTCCCATGAGCTATATATTGCAAAGGTAAAGAATGGAAATTTTAAAGGTAGCACTCAAGCAATTTACTTTGGAGTGGCGGAGAAATACCATGTAGTAGGTAGGTATGGTGGACACAAATGGCATAGTGGTTGGCTCAAGGATTTTGGATGCATGAGAAGTATTCCCTCTCGATACAAGGTTTAGGCTAGCAAGGTTATTTGAAACAAACACAAGGATGAACCGGTGCAGCAAAACTCACATAAAAGACATATTGTAAACATTATAAGACTCTACACCATCTTCCTTGTTGTTCAAACTCTTTACTGGAAATTATCTAGACCTTAGAGAGAGACCAATTATGCAAACCAAATTTTAGCAAGCTCTATGTATTTCTTCATTAATGGGTGCAAAGTATATGATGCAAGAGCTTAAACATGAGCACAACAATTGCCAAATATCACATTATCCATGACATCATACCAATTACTACATGTAGCATTTCCCGTTTCCAACCATATAACAATTAACGAAGCAGTTTCAACCTTCGCCATGAACATTATGAGCTAAGAACACATGTGTTCATATGAACCAGCGGAGCGTGTCTCTCTCCCACACAAGCATTTATTCAAACAAAAACAAAAACAAAAACAAACAGACGCTCCAAGTAAAGTACATAAGATGTGACCGAATAAAAATATAGTTTCAAGGGAGGAACCTGATAATTTGTCGATGAAGAAGGGGATGCCTTGGGCATCCCCAAGCTTAGATGCTTGAGTCTTCTTGAAATATGCAGGGATGAACCACCGGGGCATCCCCAAGCTTAGAGCTTTCACTCTTCTTGATCACGTTGTATCATCAATGAGCAAGGGTGAACTTGCCTGTGGACTGCGAGATAGTGCAGTTCAATGCAGTTGATGGAACCTGGACCTCGGGTTCTGTAAGAAGCATCATTGTCCGGCAAAGACAATGTTATAAAATCCAAATAATGCAATCATGGATGTATTATTTTATGTTGAATCCCTTTACCCCATTGAGTTATAGCAATTTAGGGTTGTGTTTAAGATTTATGCCTTTGGCAGTAACTTGCAATTGCTTTAATGTGTAAACCACTTTAATTATCATAGAGTAAAATAATTCAAAGTAAAACTACTTTACTTGGGGATTCATTATTCATTCCAAAAATGAGTTGAAATAATAGAGTTGTCACTATATTTTTGGAATAAATAGGGAATAGAGTATTTTTCTTTGAAAAATACCTTTCTCAATAGAAATGACTTGGAATAATAGAATTTCATTTTAAAATGTTTTAAAATAAGTATTTGAACTTATTTGAGATTTTTCCTTGATTTTTAATTACAAGGAAATAATAATTTGAAATTCCAAGTTATTGTTTTAAATTCATCAAATTCATAATTTTGAATTTGTTTCTTTAATTCTATTTCATATTTTATTCTGGTTAAGAATAATTTTTCATTCACTAATCCAATTTTTAATGTATTTTTAGAGTTGTATTTTATTTCCTAAAAATTGGTGAAATTCTGGCCTTTTTCTTATTTGAAAAATGACTAAAATACCCCTGGCCCCTATTGGGCCAGCCCACTAACTAAGGCCCATGGGACAGCCCACTAAGGCATGTCCCAAAGTGGTTCGGTGGCGCCGAAGCGGCCCACCTCGCTCACTCACGCGTCCCTTTCTCTCACTCGTCCTAACCCTAATCTCTCGTGACGCCCGTGGCGATGGCATCGCCGCCATGGCCGCCGCCGTGCTCCGGCCATCTCCTTGCTCCCCTGCCGTAGCCACCTATCAGATCTGGACCGCCGCGAGACGATCTATCGATCTGTCCGCGTGGTTTCTCCGATTACCCCCTCTCCTGGCGAATCGCCTCCTCTCTGGATCCACTGGAGAATCGCCTTGGGCGATTTGGTGGTCTCCGGCGAACTCTCGTCCTTGCCGTCGACGTGCGCGCCCCTTGAGACCGACCCGGCGCAGTGCTGCTCGCCGCAGCACCGTGCCGTCGTCTCCGTGCCGTGCTGCCGTGGTGGTGTTCGTGCTCGTCGGCGTAACGTCGACGCCTACCCTGGGTCTTGCAGCTGCTATGGCCGCGCGAGCACTGCCTCACCATGCCATAGCCTCTGCCACCAGGCGCATGTAAGTGTGCTGCTCCTCCTCCTTCTCCTCTTCATGCCGGTGCGCCTCCTAAGCTACTGTGCTTCTTCTTCCTCTTGTTCTCATCGCTCTCTGATGATCCTGTGATCATACAGAGCTTTGCAATTGCTGCCTAAACTACCTATGCTTCCCTTTTCTGTAAGCTATGGCCAATCTACCAATTTCTGGTACATGCCAGTGTTGCTTTGCTTGCTGTACATGCCATTTGTTGCTTGTCTACTGCTCCTAGAATGCTCTGATCTTGCTATGCTACCCTGTACTTGCTTACAAGCTTGCTATGCTATGTTGTTCATGCTTATGGGCTTGCTTTGCTTACTGGCAATCCACACTTGCTTGTCTAGGTGTGCTGCTGTGCATCAGTGACACTTGTGAGTGCCAGTGGTACCTGTGAGGTGCTTTTGTGCTTCCTGTGTAAGCCATTGATCCATTGGATCAACCATTTCTTGTTGGCTAGCTTATCTGTGTGGCTTGACTTGATTCAATTGATCCATTTGATCAATTAAATGTCAGTGATTGGTGATTGATTAATTCTGTGGCTAAGTGAATCATTTTCCTTGTTGATGCTGATGCTCAAGCATCCCTATACTTACTGTATTCATGTGCTGTTGCTTATCCTAGCTCACTGGACTTGATCCAGTGGCTATGATGCAGTGACTTGTGTTGTGTTGCCTTACAGTGTGCTACTGTCAATAAATAGCATGAATCTTTCACATATTCCTGCTTGAATAATTAATTCATGATGAACTGCTTATGCAGTGATGATTTGAATGATTTGCTTGTATATGAATTTGCTGTTCATGATTGTTTAACAAGCAAATGAATCTGAATCCATCTCTGGATAATGATGTTCTGTATTTGGCTTTACTTTAAATGGTGCTAAGTGTGATGTGACCTCAGTAGCCTTGTTACTGATTGGCTGCTCACATGTTTGGCTGGATCTTGTGGGCTACTCAACATTGCTTGCATGTTTGGGAATCATACTGGATATGAATGCCAATATGCTTGCCTGTGATGAAATCTAGGGTTTTACTGATGGTTATGTGCCTAGGATTTTCTCGTGTAGTCTTTATCGGCTGCTAATTATTGCAATACATCTACTCGGTGCTATTCGTGCATAAGATCTTGCTTCTGTGCACAAGATCTCGTATCTAGATGGTTTCTATTTTGGTGGCTTTTAGACTAGCAGTGATCCTTGGTGAAAACCAAGTGATGATTCACCTCGTTGAGCATCTCGCTCAACCCCATGACTGTGTCATGCATAATTTATGGATTAGATCCATTGGATATATTCCAGGAACTTGGTATACCTTGTTCCAGCTCCTAGAATGAAATGTTTTGTTGTTGCAGACTTGTGGTTTGTGTACAGCCCTTCACCTCCAGTCCTGGTTGATCTTCTAGGTCACCATGATTTCTGGTGGCTGAGGGTTTGTGTGTGTGTTGGTGCTGTTCTTGAGCAACAACTGGATGAACTTTATGTTGCTCTAGCTTCACCCTTACCTGGTGAATCTTATCTGGTCGACTGTGCACTGGTTCTAGGGTTTGTAATCCTTTTATATGATCCCTACTTCTATTCTGGCCATGACACACAGGCTTGGCTTGCTTTGTGACTCAGCTCTTGCATGGCCTTGCTGTGCTTGCCCAAGACAATCTCTCATATGCTCGAAACTTGAGCCCTCCGTGGATGCTCGCTTTGGTCTGCTCGACCCTATCTTGTGCTGTCCAGGTTTTGGACAAGCACAAGTGTGCAGTGACAGTGTTCACTGTCCAAACTGAATTTCTGTGATGTTTTCACTCTGTCCAAACTGAATTTATAACACTAACATTCTGGCTAGCATTTGTAATTTTGGTTTTGCAGGTTTTGAAGTTCAATATGACCAGAAGATATTCTTCAAGCCTTTAGTCTAGGTTTTAGTTTAGGACAATATTGTAATTTCCCTTTTTCATTTCTGTTTATTATTCATCAATTCTTGTATCAAGAATTTTGTAAAGACAATGTATTCTGTGTTGATGATCAATAAAGCTCAAGTTTTTGTTTATGAGCTATTGATTTATATAATGTTTATATCCTGAATTAAATATTGTATTTGATCAATTTGAAATTCAAAGTCATTTGAATTCATATGTTGTATTTGAATTGTGAATTCAATATTCATAATGCTTATTGCTTGTTGTCTAATGTGTTATAACTTGTCAAATGAATTCATTCCCCAAATCAACAAGATACAAAAGAGATCATGTCGAAATTCTCTAACTCACATTGCCTAACCCTAAGTGAAAAATGAGAGAGACCTCGATCCCTCTTAGGTTTAGTTGCAATAAGGCGCGAAAATTTCCCTCGTTTTGTGATGAAATGCACAACCCATTTCTAAATCTACCCTTCGTTGTTCCTATGTTCTGGGTTATTACACTAGGTGGGGGACCTAGACCCGCAGCGAAGCAACCGCCATCAGCGAGTAGCGCCGCCGCCAGGCTGGGGACGCCGCCCCAACCTCTGCCAACGCCGAGATCCGCCGATGCCGCCCCAGCCGCACCGAAGAGCCGCCGCTGCTCCTCCACCCGAGCACCTTCGGCGCCAGGGGCCGCCTCCACCGCGGCAGATGCCGGCGGCAGCGGCGGGAGGGAGCCTGCTCGAGGGGAGGGGGTGTGGTGGTTGGGCTTGGCCCCCCGGCGGCGCCCTGGGGAGCGCCAAGGGAGGGAGGTTAGGGTTGGGTACTTCTCTAAAAAATGATTATTATCATATCTCATTAGTTTATAATAAGTTTTATGTCATACATAACTTCAAGGGGTTCGTAGCAGAAAAGAAACAAAATTCTAACTAGCCGTATTCCGATTGCTCATATATATCTAAGAGTAATGCCGTAACAGAGATGGTTTTGGCGATGTAACCTCGTATATCGAAAGCGGTTAACGTTCCGCTGGAACGTGGTTGATGTAGTCGTACTCGTTGCCGACCTCATGGTCGTGTTCAATCACCTCGTACGACGTCGAGTGCCGCAAGTGCCACACCTTGTAGGTTTCGCACACGTACGGTATTGGCGACGACTCCCAAACCTCTTGATCTAGCTGAGATTGCGGCAGTAGATCTTCTCGATCAGAATCCCAGCAGCGCTCCCGCGTACTAGGTGGAGTTGACTCCATCCGTGCGCATCCCAGGGAGCCGCACTCGGGAGATAAATTAGGAGAGAAAAGCACCCTCGGGAGAGGGGGCCTTGAAAGATTTCCATGTGTCCTTTTTCCTCCACATGCCCCACTCGATATAGTAGGAAGGGGAGGGGGAAGGGGTGTGGCTTGGAAATGTGGGACTAAAGGAGAGGGGGTGGTGCGGACGGCCAGCCTTGGCCCAAGCTCCCCCATTCCTTGGCCCGACCAGCCTCCCCCTTGGTCCCTAGGGTGACCGACCACCCCCTTAAGAGGTCCCCTTTTGGGAGGGGCCCAATTAAGACGGAAAGCCTTATTTAATTAAATAAATCAATATGTCTAATATTAATTCACTTAATTACACAATACATATTATTTAACTGCCAATTATCCGAGACACCTCCCGCACCACTCCGGACATCTTTCGGATTCTCCCGGAACCCTTCCTTGTTCACTCTCTCTATTTCTCCGGTGATTCCAATTTCCAAAATGTCTCTAAGCATCACCAATCCTTAAGCATGTTACCCTACGGTTCGGGAATACTCGAACATGACCAAGACACCTCTCTGTTCAATGATCAATAGCGGGATCGGGATGCCCATAATAACCCATGTGAATTCCACGAAGATATGATCGTTGTTTGAACCAATACGTTGAGTCTTATTCCCTTTATTACTTCGATACCGGCACTCATTTGAGATATAATAGTCGGTATCACTATACCTAGTTAGACGTCGTTACCGAAAAGGCTATTCAACTCATCGCTGTGTGATTTCATCCTCATGACCTACTCATGCGTTGGGCAACATGGTGGACAAATTCCGCTCTTGATACATATGCCCCAACCCATCCATTCGGAATACCCGACAACATCTTTATGATCACCCTGTTACGATGTGACGATTGATGCAATCAAAGCAGCCTCTGGTGATAGTGATTTGATATGATCTCACAGTCTAAGGATTAGGTCACTAAGCTTTCATAAGTATCGCAACGTTGATCTGACTTGAACGCGTTACAATATTTATATATTGGGTATGTCCATCATATCATTCACCCAATGATATGATCCCATTGTCAAATAACGTGTATGTTCATGACCGGGAAACCTCGATCATCGCATGACCACTATGAGCTAGTTCGCATATATGCTTACTAGGGAGCCTGGTTTGTTTACAATACCACACGTAGTGTTGCAAACATCTTTGGTAACCGGCTAAATGGGGTGGATAATAGGTTTAAATTACTTATTAGGTGGGAGCGATTTTTATTATTTAATCGCTATGGCTGTGTAGAAATGACAAGATTTTTAACAATAAGTTGTTTTCTATATATTTTGCAGGTCATCTACCGTTGTATAGCTACGCTGTGTTTATGGTTACCCCTACAGCATGTGAAGAATCGCAACCTCTTTATGGAAGTGTCTTCACGGTTGGAGGATACGACGAGGGATATTTTTTTCCAACATGGGTGACAACATGATATGTGGATTGCCCCCCACCCACTCTTCGTAGTCGTGTTTTGTTTTGTTTTCTCTCAATTTTGGCTGTGAACTTTAGACTTTTTCTGTTTTATCACCTCATGTGGATGTGTGCATCCTAGCGATGCAGAGATCAGGGCACAAGTGTAATAAATAAAGCGTCATTTATCGAAAAAGATATCTGGTTGGCCTTAAGCACGGGAGGAAGAAACAAGTGCTTTTGAATCTTAAATAGGTCTGCTAGACGCATAGCATTGCAGATGACCTCCGGGTTAAGAGCATCTCCACCGGCACCCCTGATAGCGGCCCCGATAGCATTTTGGGGGTCGGCAACGAAAATAGGCTCACACCGGTGCGCCCCAAACAGCGCCAGCCAATTTTGGAGCCCAATAGAATCGTCGGCAACCCCGTGCCGGCCCCTTCACCAAGGGCGCGAATCGGGCGCCGGCACCTCGCGGCACGTCTGAAAACGAGTGTGGGCTCCGCCTGGCAGCCAGACACACCGATTTACCACCTCCTACACACGCCCGAGCCGACTCCCACCTCTCTAGATCGATCGCCACCGTCGTCGTCGCCGCCGCGCCCCTTCTTGCAATAGACACCGTCGACTGTCTAGGAACCGCCGTCCATCGACACGGCCGCCACCCCTCGACCGGCGGCCGCTGTTTCGCCCGGAACATAGCTCGCCTCCACCGCGATAGTATCGCCCTGACCGCAAGGTGTTCGTCTGATTGCCGCGATGGACAACGACGACGAGATGATGGTGCAGCTGTTCACGGAGGAGTAGAACGCTCAGGCTGTTCGGCGGCAACAGCAGCAGCTGATTCTGACGAACATGTTGTGCGTTCGCCAGCCTTTCTTCGTCGTGCCTCGGCGCGGCGGCTCAAAGCCAGGCAAGAGGAGGAACATCAACCGGCATTGTGAAGCTGGCGCAATGCTGCTTGACGCCGACTACTTCAACGACGACGCGACTCATTCGTCGAAGGAATTTCGGCGCCGGTTTAGGATGAACAAGGAGTTGTTCTTGAAGATTGTCCACGGTGTCAAGGAGTATGACATGTACTTCATGGCCAAGAAAGATTGCACAGGTTTGTGGGGCTTCACCTCAATTCAGAAGTGCACTGCTGCAATGCGCTGTCTTGCATACAGAGCTCCTCCAGATTCAGCCAATGACTACCTACGGATGGCAGAGTCGACATGTACAGAGACTCTCTACAGGTTCTGCCGAGCCGTCATAGCGGTGTTTGCTAAAGACTATTTGAGAGCACCAAGGGCAGATGATACAACTCAGATGCTGCAAAAGAATGCAGCAAGAGGGTTTCCTGGGATGCTCGGAAGCATTGACTGTATGCATTGGGGCTGGAAGAATTACCATTTTGCTTGGCAGGAGATCTACAAGGGGCATACTGGTGAGTGCAGTATCATTCTTGAGGCGGTGGCAGACCATGAGGATTTGGCATGCATTTTTTTGGCATGCCAGGAACAAACAATGATATCAACGTGTTGCAGCGCTCTCCGGTGTTTGCCAGACTAGTTGAGGGACAAGCTCCTGCCGTGAACTTTGAGGTAAACGGCCACACATACAACAAGGGGTACTATATAGCTGATGGTATCTACCCGATGTATGCTATTTGTGAAGACAATTCCCTCTCCATCAAACGAGATGGAAGCCTATTTAGCAACATGCCAGGAAGCAGCACGCAAGGATGTTGAGCGTGCTTTTGGGGTGCTTCAGCAGCATTTCGCCATTGTCAGGTACCCTGCTCTCACTTGGTCTGAGGCACAGATGTGGGAGGTGATGAACGCCTGTGTGATCATCCACAACATGATCATTGAGAGCAAGCGCGACACGCCTGTGCATGATGATCATCCATTTGATTATCAAGGGACACTAGCTGAGGTAGAGCATGTGCCCCAAGAATTTGCTGCTTTTCCTCATATGCACAATGAAATTCGAGATGCAGGTATCCATGCACAACTGAAGGCGGATCTAGCTGCGCATTTGTGGGCGAGGAGAGGAGCAGTCAACAATGCATGATTTTATTTCTATTTATTTGCCTGGACGAATAATTTAAGTACTATTTGTTTGTTGGGTTGTATGAATAATTTAAGTACTATTTGTTTGATTGATTGTATGAATAATTTAATTCTAAGATTGTATGAATAAAATGTGATTGTTATGTTGTTTCAAAATATTGTAAAAAGAAAAAAAATTGGGGGCCGCCGTTTGGGAGGCGTCGGTGTGGGTACAGTGTTCCCAAATGGAGGATGCACTGCCGACGTCCTCCATACAGCAATGCCGACGTCCCTGCTGGCGACTATTTAGGGACTGCCGATGGAGATGCTCTAAGGAGGCCCAGGCCCAGAGCATTTCGGCGGGAAAATGGTGCCGTTGAGGTCAACCAATGGGCAACAGCTGTTCAAACGCCCAAAGCGGGATCCTCGGCTTGCACAAAAAAATCGTGCAGTGTACAACCATTCCTAATAGGGAAACTGCCTCGTGCCTCCTCCTGGACTACACCGTAGTGGACTACGTGACTGACGTGTGGGTCCTCAGTAGCTCTCTTTCTGTAGAACAACCACACCTTGCTTTTTTTCCTTCCACCCACTGATATCTGCTCTGCCCTGCACCTAGTCCATGTGAATTCAACAGTTACCAGTCCCCAATCCCCACTCCACGAAAATCCCCCACCGCGAGATGCTTCTCGGCAGCCGCCTCCTCCGCCTCTCCGCCGCCGTCGCCGCCGGCGTCCGCCGCTCCCTCACCACCGCCGCCTCCCACCCCCCATGGGCCATGATCTCCTTCTCCTCGGAGGTCGTCGGAGCGCCGACCGTGGACGTGCGCCTCGCCGAGCCACCGCACATCTCCCAAATACGCGTCCCGGGGCACCTCATCAAGGCCAGCGGCGGCTGCCCCGACCCCGCCAGCAAAGCTGTGAAAGCGGTCGCCGGCTCCACGAGCGGCGGCCTCCTCTTCCTCACCTATCTAGACCTGCGCTCCACGGGTCACATCGTTGGCCAGCAGGGACCCCTCGGCCTCGACCCCAACCACGTCCCCGGCGTCACACGCTTCGTCTGCAACCCTCTCACCCGCGAGCTGTCCCGCCTCCCGGACTCCATCTTCAACCCTGTGCAGGACCTTGTGCTCGGCTCCCACATGGGATTCATCACCCAAGCTGATCGCGGGGACGGGCCGCCTCACAGCTTCGCCGCCGCCAAAATGCCGGTGGGGCGCAACCGGAACCGGGGCCTGATGATCCGTTTTCTCTCGGAAACAGGGGAATGGGAATTCGTGGAGCTCTCCCCGGCCCCGGCCGCACTTGAGCGGTCGATGGAGATAGAACAAGAGCCACTGGCGTTCGGTGGTCGCCTGTGGTGGGTCGACCTGGCCTGGGGCGCAGTCTCCGCCGACCCGTTCAGCGACCGGCCGGAGATCTCCTTCGTCCAGCTACCGAGGCGCAGCGTGATGCCGCCAGTCCAAGGGCCCATCTGCTACCGGCGACGGCGGCGAGTGGGCGTCAGCCAAGGGCGGCTGCGGTACGTCGAGCTCTCTCAAGAGCAACCGTTTCTTCTCAGCTCCTTCGTGCTTGACGACGAGGGAAGCAGCTGGACGCTGGAGCACCAGGTGCTGCTCAACAAGATCTGGGGGCGCAGCATGTCGATACCCTTACAGACCACCGCCGGCGACACAGAAATCGTCCTCATTCATCCGCTCCATTCCAATGTCGTGTACCTCAGGCTCGTGGCCACGTCGCAAACTGTCGCCGTGGACATGGACAGGGAAGAGGTGATCGAGACCTGCCTGTGTTGCAGCAACGCCTTCTCTACAACATGCCTTCTTCCACCGTGGCTCCAATCCACCCGGATCCCTTCTGCATCAGGAGGTAAGTACGTTTTAATTGCTATATACAGCAGTAGTAGATTACACAATGCCTACTTTGGTTTCAGTTTTAGATCTGAAATGCTGCCAGTACATGACACAATTGTCCAACAGCCATAATATTGTGTATGTACACAAACACAACCAAATCTCTCAAAATGACTAATGGTGTGGTTAGTAACACTTTTTTATGCCGTGTGCCATAACAATTGGCATGGCAAATAGAAGGTTTTTGGACAAAAGACATGCCTCTGGGTCCTGCAGTTCATAGAAAGCCAAAGCCAAAACCTGTTCTTGATCCAGAAGTTCCAAACTCTGGTGCATTACATGTTGTTGCTTTCTTGGTCGAGTACGTCGTAGTACACAATAGCTTAAGTGTTCGAATGAACTTGTCCTGCTCAGTGTTGATATGTATTCTCAGTTATGAAGTTGGGCATTTTCTAAGAACTGTTCTGTAAAATGGTGCCATCACTCGAAAATGCAGTTCTAACGGCACCGTGGCCTACCGGTCACATATCCACCACACAAAAATGCCATGATTCGTGTGCTTCTTCTACAGCAGGGTTTGTATCTCTCCCGTAAATCTTGTATTGTGATTTTCTGCATGCTAATGGACCCTACCCATGTGGTCAGTTCTGCCATTAACCACACACCAACCTGCTCTCCATATCCTCTCTTCAGTTATTGCATTGTTCTCACCGCAGCTAGTGACCTACATATTCCTTTGGAGGAAAAAAGAGAGGACATTTTTTAACATGAAAAGGAGATGACATTTAAAGTCAGTTTGAATATATCTTTCAATCATGGTTCCAAATATTATGTCGTTTTAAGAACAAGTTCACCGAGTATTAAAATTCTCATTATGTATTGTTATGTTTTATAATATATCAGGATCCAATTATGTTAATTTTTCACACATAATTCATTTTTCTCCCTCATAAAGTTCAAACATGTCACAAATAAATCATAGGGCTTTCATGCAATTTTATGTTTCACGATATTTTTTCCACGAAATTTTTCATGATTTTTGAAAGATGCTTCTTTATGTTTCATGATTTTCCATACATGTTTATTTGTGTTTCATGAGTTTTCACAAATTGTTCACAAATGTCAGAGAATCGATAGAGGAATCAAATTCGCTCCAATTCTTGTAGCAAACAAAAAAAAGTAGCACTCGGGTGAACAAAAAATAACGGTCACCAAAAACATTGCACACATTTGCATCTTCTGATCCTCATTAATACCGAACAAAGAAAATCCTTTGATCAAGAAATACAATCTCAAACCTAGGTTGTATATAGATAGGGAAGCTATTTACTGGTTCCCGTCCAGTCCAGGAAAGACAGTAGAAGAGAAAGGGACGAGGAGTCAGGAGATTTTTGTTAGCGAGGAAGCAAACTGGTATACGAGACCACAAACATGAACGTATAGATACGTTAACCTATTTAATGCGCAGCTGGCTAAGCAGATACCAATTGGAAACTCGGAATACCACTCCCGCCAGCCCGAATCGCGAGCAGCCAACGGACGGGCAGATCGTGACCGGTAGGTCACGGTGCCGCTAGAAAATCCGCTTTGTGCCATCACTTCAATCTCTCTTCTCTTAAATGTGTGAGGATTTTCAAAGGACAAAGCTGATGCCTGAAAGACCTTGGCCAATTGATTTGACGGTTGGGCCTAAACAGCTGAATAAGTGACCATCTTTTGGCCCAAATTAGCATCATCTTCCCTTGGTGCCTTGTTGAAGCTAGTAGAACTTTCCAGTCTAAAACCTTATTAGAGTTATCTGCTGTTTAAGAATTCTTAATTTGCACCGCATATTTTAAATTATATTTGATAACCTCCTATAAGTAGGTTTCTTTTTGCTAGCTCAATTTCTTCTATGAATGCACATAAATATATACAGTTTTAAATTCTGCTGGCTAGTGTTGGTTCTGCTGTTGAAATTCTTGTGTTTTTTTCAGGCAAGAAGGACATTGACAAAAACAAGACCATGGCAGGCGTTCTGGTTTGTTCAGACAACCACTATTAGAGATGAAGGTAACCACGTAATCAATCTTTCATTGCTTTCCTTCAGATCATGATTCATTATTGTTGTTAGTCGTATCTGATCCATTCGCATGTTCAGGATGCTGCATTTTTCGTTAGAGTATCTCTTACTCAATTCATCCAGTTCAGGTACTGGAAGAACAGTTATGTGCATATGTTGCCGATGACTACTACTGTTTTGAACCGGTTTTCTTTGACCGTAAAAAATAGTGTTAGCCTTAATGCTACTAGCTTGTCGTCGGTTGAGTTATAGTTGGTGTTTAGTCGAACTAGTAATATCTGCTGGGAACCTAGGGTCCTAGGCTAGTAACATTTTTTACTCCGTAGAATGGTCATTCTCTCGAAGTGTGCTACCTGAACTTGTTCTTCCATTCATGTTCTTGTGGCAGCAACTTGCCATGCTGCCAGAAATTATCAGTTGGTATGTCAGCTTGGATCTTTCATCCAGGAGTATTAGTGTTACTGAACTAGCAGGCATGAAGGATGTAGTCTTGTTCATCATGATTACTGTATAAGATCCTGAAGCATCTATCACGTTGTCATGAGGTTGTCTGTTGTCTTTCCTTTCCCTGAAAATGTAATAACCAACCGATTAAATCTTCAAATTGAAGCTTGTTAATTATTACCAGTTGACAGTTGTGTAGTTTTCTGCTGCAACCAAGACTCGGATAGAAAATAAAAATGTTGACGGACATACTATTTAATTTCAGTTTTGGAAATGCACATATATGAGCTATAGTAGCATTTTTGTTTAATCTATAGGGACAGTAAAGCTTTCATATGGGATACCAGCAGAAGCTGGACACATCCCCTGTTCACGAAAGCCAAACCACATTGAGCGCAACGCGCAGTAAACAAAAGATATCTGAAATATGTTATCCGAACATCAGTTCACTCAATATTTTATATCGACCATTCTTTTCGCATATTCATTCAATCAATCACCGTCCTAATTAAGGTCTCCCTTTCAATTCACACCTTGTAATACAAGAAGATTATGTGATGTTTGTGCCTCTAATGTTCCTTGTTATTCTTTTCAGGTTTCTTAGAACTGACAAATGCTGGTGCTCTAATCAACTAGGAAGCTGATGGTGGTAACTTGAGAAGCTTGTTTCTTTTTTTGGGATTGTCGATTCAGCAGAAATCTAGTAGTTTTGTCAGATTTTCGGTTCGCAGCAGAACAGTCCAGAATATGTTGTAAACACTAGCATGATAATTCGTTCCTAGCAAAGTTGACGCTTCCACATGACTATTCTGACGAGGAATCTTATTTAGGGACCTCTGCTTATGTAGTTAGTGAATTGATGATTTATTCCAACTGATCAGTATTCACTGCCCTAAGCCAAGTATGGCGTCGTGCTAGTTGATGGCACATTGCTCTTGTTAAATGTAATGAGATGGACAAAATCAGGTTGCTATCTGTGACACAAGGACTGAACTCCGCAGGATATATATCACTGACTATTTTCTGTATGCAAAATAAGAATCCTTGCTAGAATATGTTGGTGTCTGTGCTATACTGCAGTTTATCTGTATTCAGTTCTTCAAAAAAAACTTGCTATTGCACTTCTAGTTTTGATATTATAAAAACTACTGGAACATTCTTAGATGATAACTACTGGAGTTGCCAAGGCTGGCTCTACACCTGGGCATTTCTCGGGCCGGGTTTCAGGACGGGCCTGAAAAAGCCCGAACTGAAATTTCCAGGCCCAAGCCCGGCCCGGCCCAACATTCGGGCTTACAAATTAGGCCCGAACCCGGCCTGAACTGCCGAAAGCTCGGCCCGGCCCGACAAGCCCGGCTCGAACTAGGCTTAAACTGTGTTTTATGCAAGCCCAAGCCCAGCCCGGCCTGGCCCGACGTTCGGGCTCGAAAATCAGGCCCGAACCCGCCCCGATGTGCAAGCCCGACCCGGCCCGGAATTTTCGGGCCGGGTCAGGCCGGGCCGGGCTGCCCATGCCCAGCTGTAGCTGGCTCTCATCACTCTCTGTTAACTGAATCAGATATTCAGTTAGTTAGTAGTAGTTAGTTTGTTAATATCTCCCATCACTCTCGGTTAACTGAATCAAATATTCAGTTAGTTAGTTAGTAGCAGTTAGTTTGTTAATATCTCTAGCTGTAGATAACTATTCAGCCTAATCTTGCTCCAGTTTGTTTACCGCAAGATAGAGAGCTGCTTGTATGCTATATATAGTATCCATTACAATCAATGAAATCAGTTGTGATTAGCTTAGGCTCAGCTTTCTAGATCCAATCGCGAGCTTCTGCCGCCCCACCTCCTACCTCAACGCCATGAGCTCCTATGCCTCTTCCTCCTCGGAGTCTGACTTTGGCTCCGATGAACAGTTTGGCATCCCTGTTGCAACTCAAACCCTTCACACCACTCAGCTGCAAGCTCTCCGCATCTTTGACCACGTCCTTGTCACGTTGGATTACGAGAAGGAGAATTACAGTCTATGGCGACCCCAATTCCTCTAACCTCTCCAAGTTTGGGCTCCGGGATCACATCAATGGCTCCCCTGCCCAGGGCACCTCTGACTGGGTGCTCAACGACTTCGCCATTGTCTCCTGGTACGATGCCACGGTCACCCCTTCCACCTTGGCGATCGTGGACGCCCGACACGCCACCGCCCTCTCCCTCTGGTGCTCCATCTGGATCGTGACACCCGCACAACCTTCCTCCACGGGTTTAACCAGTGCGACCTCTCCGTCATCGAGTAAACCTCCAAGATGAAGCACATGGCGGACACTCTCTGTGATCTCGGCTCTCACGTTAAGGACAGCGACCTCTTCCACAACGTTCTCCGTGGCCTCAACAAGCAACTCCAGCACATGACGAGCGGCCGCCTCCTCACCTTCATCAAGCTGCGTTCAGTCCTGCTGTTGGAGGAACAAACTCGGTCTGGCGACTAGACGAGCAGGTTGTGGACGCACGTGCAAGAGACATGCCCAACCGTGCGGCTGCGGAAGAGTTGGTGACGTGGCCGGTGGTGGGATGGACGCCGGTAGGCAGCCAACTCCGGCATACCACAAACTCGGTCTAACAAGCCGAACGAGCAGGTTGTGGGCGCACGGGCAAGCGACGCGCCCAAGCGTGCGGCGGCAGAAGAGTTGGTGGCGGGATGAACCCCAGTAAGCAGCCAACTCCGGCAACGCGCGTGTTATGTGTCGTTGATGGAAATGGGGGAAGTCACGACGACAACTAGGGATGGCAACAACATGCTAGATCTTTTATCGATGACGTAGATCACGGCCATTAACGCGGTCCGTGGGAAGCATGATCCGCTGGGAACTGGTGACGGCAATGGCGACCCAGAGCGCAGACGGCGGCGCTGCCTGGGGTGACGGCGGAGATGGCAGGCGAGGGTTGGTCAGTCCGCTTGGGTCGAACCACTAGAGCATGTGTTGCCTGATTGCCAATCCGCGCAGACCATTTCAAACGGCCAAGAACATGATGGGTCGCCCCTCTAGAAATGCCCTAACCAAATGCCAAGATGCGGAGAAGGCTGAAGCAAGAGCGGCTCTAAAGGGCATCAAGCTGCTGCGAGGACCGGAATAAGACAGGCACCCCGGTCACTGCCATCAGATCGAAGGAGCCCGACAGATCAAAGCTATGGCCTATCTATGATGAGACGAAGGAAAACCTGAAGAATCTAGGTGATTTCGTTGTCCGCCATGTCAAGAGAGAGAGCAATACGGTTGCAGATGCACTAGCTAAACTTGCCAGGTCGGCCGACAACTGTTTCTGGACAAGCCAACCTCCAGACTTAATGCATGATCTTGTAACACAGGACACTCGTGTAAACTTTAACTTTGATGCATTGATTATATAAAGCTCTCTTTCACTTAAAAAAACTTATCAACTGCAGAGTACGCCAGGATTCCAACTTCCAAGTCTCCAAGATCAGCCACCCTCCAGAGCAGCTTAAAGCTCTCCAAAATAAAGGTTCTTCTCAGTAGTAAGTACAACAGAGTACTCCCTTGTACATTCAAAGAATCATTACTTCATCACATCTCTCACTCGTAATGTAGGATGGGTAAGCAGGGAGGTCTCTTATCAAAATTTCTCAAATTTGAGTTAAACGTGTGTTGCATCCACCTTTTACTGCAAAAACATGAGTGTATTGTCTTGCAACCAAACATTGACTTAATTGAGTGGTTCTACTAGAATGTTCAACTGTGAACTTAAATTCCGAACCAACTCCGACATTTTCCCCAATACGAGTAGTTCATGAGCAAACTCCAAAAAACCAAACTTCTCCAGCTTTTCCACAAAATGGGTGTCACGGCAAACTACCACCATCAGCTACTACTTATTTTTTTTTAGATTTAATACACCTGAAAACAAAACATCGGAGACACTTTAATGTAAACATATAAGTGGAATGACTGGCAGAGGAAATAAAGAGCAGAAACAAAATGTGAACAGATTTCCTAAACAAGTCCATCTACATATGTCCCTTTTAATTTGAAATGAACAGTGAGTTAGTATTCTGATAACAACCATTTCTTGATTGCAGCAGAAACACACAATGTATAATCATTTATTATGAAATCACAATTTCCAGTTTCAAGCTTGATCAGTTGGTGATAGTATTTGAGGAAAAAGAAAAGAAAATGCTGAATTAGATATTATGGTGACAAAGTGAGGTGTCCTTCAGGTTCTTATCAATGATTTATTGCTCAGTTGGTAGTTCTGCACTTAATATATAAGTTAATCACTTGTTATGAAATTGAAATTTCCTGTTTCAAGCATGATCAGTTAGTGATAGTATTTCGGGAAAAAGAAAATACAATACTTAAATAGATATTATGGTGCGGCGAGGCATTCTTCAGGTTCTTATAAATGATTTATTTCTCAGTTTGCAGTCCTGCACCTAATATGTTAATCATGCCTGCTAGTTCTGAAACACCCTTTTAGATGATGGAATCTGGTTCAGCAAACAGTAATATTCCTAGAAAAAGGTTCCATGCTAAAAGATATATCAATAGTTTTTCAGTGGCATTACATGCTGCCTGCTGCTGCCACATGGCTCTACCACCTAGAAGAACTAGTTCAATTAGCCTGGTTAGAATTATACTGAACGTGCAGACTAAGCCAGACTAGGGCTTTTAGTTTGGGTTTCTTTCCGATGGTTTCGGCATGTTTCCACCGTAAACTAAACATGCCATGTATACACAATGTCCTGTTTTCCCTATTCTATATGAAAAGGAGTGATCCTGCCAGTTGCTCCCAAAAAAAATTATACCGAATGATCTGCGAATATTAAATATTTGGGCACGTGTATTAGTTATTACAAAGCTTGGCATGACATAGACACACTGAAAACTGACTGACTGAAATGTAATTCTGTAACTAGAAGTTAACCAACACGGCAGACTGGTATTAATGATGACAACATATTTGGCAATAAATACTAGTAAGTAATTGACAAAACGTGCACAACATTGCTTTTTGAAATCATAAACTGAATGACGTGAGTAACATATGTATGTAAGAAGAATACATCATCCTGAACATGTGAATGGGCGACATACAGCTAACAATGTATGGATAGTGGATCAATATAGAAGCATGAGCTGAGAGATATATAGAATATTGTACCGAGAGATACATCAATTTCTAACTTGGGGTGCTTCACTTCGTGTGACTTCCGCCAGAACGAACCAGAACATCTGCCAAAGTCTCTTTTTCCCCATCACCCTTCTTGCCTGAAAATGCAAATTCCTCTAATGAAGGTACACGAATTAGAACAAAATACTAACACAAAACAATTTATACAACATTATATATCTGTGCATTGTATATAGGGAAACATTCCAAGTCATTATTGGCTTGGTTATAGAGAGAAACCATTCTACGCCTTTCCTAATAGCACTAATCATTTGACAAATGTAAATAGGCCGGCTTTATAAACATATCCGTCTGTGCCAAGTCCCCACACAATGATAAACATATCCTACCCTCAATGCACTTCTAAACAAATTCTGTCATAGATGGCCGGCAAAACACACACATACACACACACACAAGAAAAGGGAAAGCGCGCGTGAGCCTCTAGGAACATGTAAATGTAGAATTTTCAAATGTGACCATTTCAGCTATATATCTGGGAGGTGCTAGAAGTTTCAGGTAGGTGACATGGGACTTTGGAATTGAAAACTCGAGTTCCAAGTGCTATCGACATTTTTAACCCAAGAAGTGAATGAGAATTACTAGTAGAATGGTTACAGTTTAGATAAAATTGGCATTGCATTTAGTCCTAGACTTCAACTTATGTGAGTAGGGTATCTTGGAGGCAAAGATGTTAACCCAAGAAGTGAATGAGAATTACTAGTAGAATGATTACAGTCTAGATAAAATTGGCATTGCATTTAGTCCTAGACTTCAACTTATGTTAGTAGGGTATCTTGGAGGCAAAGATGTTAGCAGTCACACCGCCGCTATTATAAACCCAAAAATCCCCTATCCCAATTCTCATAGGACATGGATAGTGATATGGGCACGGAGGCCTATGTGGAGCCCAATTTCAGGACTCCACCAACCTAGGTGGTACGCCATCAAGGATTCAGGAGTGACACGCTAGGATGACCTACGCAATGTAATAATTAAGTCTAAGGTTGTGTCATTCATTCTATGTTAGGAAATAATGTAGCCAGGTCATCTTGTGGGCCATCTAGGGTTTTTAATAGAGTACTGTTTGACTTGGGCCTGTCCAAGTCGAACTAGGTTAGGCCCAATAAGGGGGCCGGCCGGCCAGCTCTCCCTCTCATATAAGGAGATGGCACGGCTAGGGTTTAGGATAGAAAAAGTTTAGTCTAAAAGTTTAGGGTTTCCCTATAGCGTGTAATCACGTGTATCACCCCTCCGGGGGTACGGCGCTGCCGTCTATCTATTATATCCGCTGCGAAGGTTCTTGTGTTCATCAAGGATTGTCTAGCTCGAGGTTTGAGGCGTGTCGTTGATGGCGTGTATTTCACACGTTCGTTGGGCAACCCCAAGATGAAGGTATGATGCGCACAGCAGCAAGTTTTCCCTAAGAAAGAAACCAAGGTTTATCGAACCAGGAGGAGCCAAGAAGCACGTTGAAGGTTGTTGGCGGCGGGATGTAGTGCGGCGCAACACCAGGGATTCCGGCGCCAACGTGGAACCTGCACAACACAACCAAAGTACTTTGCCCCAACGAAACAGTGAGGTTGTCAATCTCACCGGCTTGCTGTAACAAAGGATTAATTGTATTGTGTGGAAGATGATTGTTTGCAGAGAAAATAGTAAAACAAGTATTGCAGCAGATTTGTATTTCAGTATTAAAGAATGGACCGGGGTCCACGAGTTCACTAGAGGTGTCTCTCCCATAAGATAAAAGCATGTTGGGTGAACAAATTACGGTCGGGCAATTGACAAATAGAGAGAGCATAACAATGCACATACATGACATGATAAGTATAGTGAGATTTAATTGGGCATTACGACAAAGTACATAGACCGCCATCCAACTGCATCTATGCCTAAAAAGTCCACCTTCGAGGTTATCATCCGAACCCCCTCCGAGTATTAAGTTGCTAACAACGAGACAATTGCATTAAGTATGGTGCGTAATGTAATCAACAACTACATCCTCGGACATAGCGCCAATGTTTTATCCCTAGTGGCAACAGCACAACACAACCTTAGAACTTTACATCCCATCGTCCCGAGTGTCAATGCGGGCATGAACCCACTATCGAGCATAAATACTCCCTCTTGGAGTTAAAAGCAAAAACTTGGCCGGAGCCTCTACTAGTAACGGAGAGCATGCAAGATCATAAACAACACATATGTAATAACTTGATAATTAACATGACATGGTATTCTCTATCCATCGGATCCCGACAAACACAACATATAGAATTACAGATAGATGATCTTGATCATGTTAGGCAGATCACAAGATCCAACAATGAAGCACAATGAGGAGAAGACAACCATCTAGCTACTGCTATGGACCCATAGTCCGGGGGTGAACTACTCACTCATCACTCCGGAGGCGACCATGGCGGTGTAGAGTCCTCCGGGAGATGAATCCCCTCTCCGGCGGAGTGCCGGAGGAGATCTCCGAGAATCCCCGAGATGGGATCGGCGGCGGCGGCGTCTCGATAGGTTTTTCGTATCGTGGTTTTTTCGCATCGGGGGTTTCGCGACGGAGGCTTTAAGTAGGCGGAAGGGCAGAGTCGGGGGCTCGACGAGGGGCCCACACCATAGGGTGGCGCGGGCCCCCTTGGCCGCGCCGCCTTGTGGTGTCGCCACCTCGTGGCCCCACTTCGTATGTTCTTCGGTCTTCTGGAAGCTCCGTGGAAAAATAGGCCCCTGGGTCTTCGTTTCGTCCAATTCCGAGAATATTTTGTTACTAGGATTTCTGAAACCAAAAACAGCAGAAAACAGGAACTGGCACTTCGGCATCTTGTTGATAGGTTAGTTCCAGAAAATGCACGAATATGACATAAAGTGTGCATAAAACATGTAGGTATCATCAATAATATGGCATAGAACATAAGAAATTATCGATACGTCGGAGACGTATCAAGCATCCCCAAGCTTAGTTCTGCTCGTCCCGAGCAGGTAAAACGATAACAAAGATAATTTCTGAAGTGATATGCCATCATAGCCTTGATCATACTATTTGTAAACATATGTAGTGGATGCAGCGATCAAAACAATGGTAATGACATGAGTAAACAAGTGAATCATAAAGCAAAGACTTTTCATGAATAGTACTTCAAGACAAGTATTAATAAGTCTTGCATAAGAGTTAACTCATAAAGCAATAAATCAAAGTAAAGGTATTGAAGCAACACAAAGGAAGATTAAGTTTCAGCGGTTGCTTTCAACTTGTAACATGTATATCTCATGGATAATTGTCAACATAGAGTAATATAACAAGTACAATATGCAAGTATGTAGGAATCAATGCACAGTTCACACAAGTGTTTGCTTCTTGAGGTGGAGAGAAATAGGTGACTGACTCACATAAAAGTAAAGAGAATGGTCCTTCAAAGAGGAAAGCATCGATTGCTATATTTGTGCTAGAGCTTTTATTTTGAAAACATGAAACAATTTTGTCAACGGTAGTAATAAAGCATATGAGTTATGTACATTATATCTTACAAGTTGCAAGTCTCATGCATAGTATACTAATAGTGCCCGCACCTTGTCCTAATTAACTTGGACTACCGGATCTTTGCAATGCACATGTTTTGACCAAGTGTCACAATGGGGTACCTCCATGCCTTTGTACAAAGGTCTAAGGAGAAAGCTCGCATTTTGGATTTCTCGCTTTTGATTATTCTCAACTTAGACATCCATACCGGGACAACATGGACAACGAGATAATGGACTCCTCTTTAATGCATAAGCATGTGGCAACAATTATTATTCTCATATGAGATTGAGGATATATGTCCAAACTGAAACTTCCACCATGAATCATGGCTTTAGTTAGCGGCCCAATGTTCTTCTCTAACACTATGCATGCTCCAACCATGAAGGTGGTAGATATCTCTTACTTCAGACAAGACGGACATGCATAGCAACTCACATGATATTCAACAAAGAATAGTTGATGGCGTCCCCAGAAGCATGGTTATCGCACAACAAGCAACTTAATAAGAGATAAAGTGCATAAGTACATATTCCATACCACAATAGTTTTTAAGCTATTTGTCCCATGAGCTATATATTGCAAAGGTGAATGATGGAATTTTAAAGGTAGCACTCAAGCAATTTACTTTGGAATGGCGGATAAATACCATGTAGTAGGTAGGTATGGTGGACACAAATGGCATAGTGGTTGGCTCAAGTATTTTGGATGCATGAGAAGTATTCCCTCTCGATACAAGGTTTAGGCTAGCAAGGTTATTTGAAACAAACACAAGGATGAACGGTACAGCAAAACTCACATAAAATACATATTGTAAACATTATAAGACTCCATACCGTCTTCCTTGTTGTTCAAAACTCAATACTAGATGTTATCTAGACTCTAGAGAAACCAAATATGCAAACCAAATTAGCAAGCTCTAAGTATTTTTTCATTAATGGGTGCAAAGTATATGATGCAAGAGCTTAAACATGAGCACAACAATTGCCAAGTATCAAATTATCCAAGACATTTTAGAGTTACTACGTGTAGCATTTTCCAATTCCAACCATATAACAATTTAACGAAGATGAAACTTCGCCATGAATACTATGAGTAGAGCCTAAGGACATATTTGTCCATATGCTACAGCGGAGCGTGTCTCTCTCCCATAAAGTGAATGCTAGCATCCATTTTATTCAAACAAAACAAAAAACAAAAACAAACCGACGCTCCAAGTAAAGTACATAAGATGTGACGGAATAAAAATATAGTTTCGGGGAGGAACCTGATAATGTTGTCGATGAAGAAGGGGATGCCTTGGGCATCCCCAAGCTTAGACGCTTGAGTCTTCTTAGAATATGCAGGGGTGAACCACCGGGGCATCCCCAAGCTTAGAGCTTTCACTCTCCTTAATCATATTGCATCATACTCCTCTCTTGATCCTTGAAAACTTCCTCCACACCAAACTCGAAACAACTCATTAGAGGGTTAGTGCATAATAAAAATTCACATGTTCAGAGGTGACACAATCATTCTTAACACTTCTGGACATTGCATAAAGCTACTTGGACATTAATGGATCAAAGAAATTCATCCAACATAGCAAAAGAGGCAATGCGAAATAAAAGACAGAATCTGTCAAAACAGAACAGTCCGTAAAGATGGATTTTATTAGGCCACCAGACTTGCTCAAACGAAAATGCTCAAATTGAATGAAAGTTGTGTACATATCTGAGAATCATGCTCGTAAATTGGCTTAATTTTCTGAGCAACCTACAGGGATATAGACCCAGATTCGTGACAGCAAAGAAATCTGAAACTGCGCAGTAATCCAAATCTAGTACTTACTTTTCTATCAAAGACTTTACTTGGCACAACAAAACATAAAACTAAGATAAGGAGAGGTTGCTACAGTAGTAAACAACTTCCAAGACACAAATATAAAATAAAGTACTGTAGTAAAAACATGGGTTGTCTCCCATAAGCGCTTTTCTTTAACGCCTTTCGCCTAGGCGCAGAAAGTGTAACTCAAGTAACATCGAAAGATGAAGCATCAACATCATAATTTGTTCTAATGATAGAATCATAAGGTAACTTCATTCTCTTTCTAGGGAAGTGTTCCATACCTTTCTTGAGAGGAAATTGATATTTAATATTACCTTCCTTCATATCAATAGTGGCACCAACGGTTCGAAGAAAAGGTCTTCCCAATATAATGGGGCAAGATGCATTGCATTCAATATCCAAGACAACAAAATCAACGGGGACAAGGTTATTGTTAACCATAATATGAACATTATCAACTTTTCCCAAAGGTTTCTTTTTAGCATTATCAGCGAGATTAACATCCAAATAACAGTTTTTCAATGGTGGCAAGTCAAGCATATCATAGACTTTTTTAGGCATAACGAAATACTTGCACCAAGATCACATAAAGCATTACAATCAAAATCTTTGACTCTCATTTTAATGATGGGCTCCCAACCATCCTATAGCTTTCTAGGTATAGAAGTTTCAAGTTTTAGTTTCTCTTCTCTAGCTTTTATGAGAGCATTTGTAATATGTTTTGTGAAAGCCAAGTTTATAGTACTAGCATTAGGACTTTTAGCAAGTTTTTGCAAGAACTTTATAACTTCAGAGATGTGGAAATCATCAAAATCTAAATCATTACAATCTAAAGCAATGGGATTATCATCCCCAAGGTTGGAAAAAATTTCAGCAGTTTTATCACAAGCAGTTTCAAAGAGCTTTAGCAGTTTCGAGTAATTTTGCGCGCTTTGCACTAGGAGTAGAAGCATTGCCAACACCAATTATTTTACCATTAATAGTAGGAGGTGCAGCAACATGTGAAGAATTAGCATTGCTAGTGGTGGTAATAGTCCAAACTTTAGCTACATTTTCCTTTTTAGCTAGTTTTTCATTTTCTTCTCTATCCCACCTAGCTCGCAGTTCAGCCATTAATCTTATATTCTCATTAATTCTAACTTGGATGGCATTTTCTGTAGTAACAATTTTATTTTCAATATCCCTATTAGGCATCACTTTCGATTTCAAAAGATCAACATCAGAGGCAAGACTATCAACTCTAGAAACAAGAATATCAATTTTATTGAGCTTTTCCTCAACAGATTTGTTAAAGGAAGTTTGTGTACTAATAAATTCTTTAAGCATAGCTTCAAGTCCAGGGGGTGTATTCCTATTATTGTTGTAAGAATTCCCATAAGAATTAGCATAACCGTTACCATTATTATAAGGATATGTCCTATAGTTATTACTAGAATTGTTCCGATAAGCATTGTTGTTGAAATTATTATTTTTAATGAAGTTTACATCAACATGTTCTTCTTGAGCAACCAATGAAGCTAATGGAACATTATTAGGATCAACATTAGTCCTATCATTCGCAAGCATAGACATAATAGCATCAACCTTATCATTCAAGGAAGAGGATTCTTCAACAGAATTTACCTTCTTACCTTGTGGAGCTCTTTCCGTGTGCCATTCTGAGTAATTAACCATCATGTTATCAAGGAGCTTTGTTGCTTCACCAAGAGTGATGGACATAAAGGTACCTCCAGCAGCTGAATCCAATAAATTCCGCGAAGAAAAATTTAGTCCTGCATAGAAGGTTTGGATGATCATCCAAGTAGTCAGTCCATGGGTTGGGCAATTTTTAACCAAAGATTTCATTCTTTCCCAAGCTTGAGCAACATGTTCATTATCCAATTGTTTAAAATTCATTATGCTACTCCTCAAAGATATAATTTTAGCAGGGGGATAATATCTAGCAATAAAAGCATCCTTGCATTTAGTCCATGAATCAATACTATTCTTAGGCAGAGATAGCAACCAATCTTTAGCTCTTCCTCTTAATGAGAAAGGGAACAATTTTAATTTTATAATGTCACTATCTACATCTTTATACTTTTGCATTTCACATAGTTCAACAAAATTATTGAGATGGGCAGCAGCATCATCGGAACTAACACCGAGAAAATTGCTCTCGCATAACAAGATTAAGTAAAGCAGGTTTAATTTCAAAGAATTCTGCTCGTAGTAGCGAGGTGGAGCAATAGGTGTGCATAAGAAATCATTATTATTTGTGCTAGTGAAGTCACACAACTTAGTATTTTCAGGGTTGGCCATTTTAGCAGTAGTAAATAAAGCAAACTAGATAAAGTAAATGCGAGTAAACTAATTTTTTTGTATTTTTGATATAAAGTGCAAGACAGTAAATAAAGTAAAGCTAGCAACTAATTTTTTTGTGTTTTGATATAATGCAGCAAACAAAGTAGTAAATAAAATAAAGCAAGACAAAAACAAAGAAAAGAGATTGAGAAGTGGAGACTCCCCTTGCAGCGTGTCTTGATCTCCCCGGCAACCGCGCCAGAAAAAGAGCTTGATGGCGTGTATTTCACACGTTCGTTGGGCAACCCCAAGAGGAAGGTATGATGCGCACAGCAGCAAGTTTTCCCTCAGAAAGAAACCAAGGTTTATCGAACCAGGAGGAGCCAAGAAGCACGTTGAAGGTTGATGGCGGCGGGATGTAGTGCGGCGCAACACCGGGGATTCCGGCGCCAACGTGGAACCCGCACAACACAACCAAAGTACTTTGCCCCAACGAAACAGATGAGGTTGTCAATCTCACCGGCTTGTCTGTAACAAAGGATTAACCGTATTGTGTGGAAGATGATTGTTTGCAGAGAAAATAGTAAAACAAGTATTGCAGACAGATTTGTATTTCAGTATTAAAGAATGGACCGGGGTCCACAGTTCACTAGAGGTGTCTCTCCCATAAGATAAAAGCATGTTGGGTGAACAAATTACAGTCGGGCAATTGACAAATAGAGAGAGCATAACAATGCACATACATGATATGATAAGTATAGTGAGATTTAATTGGGCATTACGACAAAGTACATAGACCGCCATCCAACTGCATCTATGCCTAAAAAGTCCACCTTCAGGTTATCATCCGAACCCCTCCAGTATTAAGTTGCTAACAACAGTACAATTGCATTAAGTATGGTGCGTAATGTAATCAACAACTACATCCTCGGACATAGCGCCAATGTTTTATCCCTAGTGGCAACAAGCACAACACAACCTTAGAACTTTCTCGTCACTCGTCCCGGTGTCAATGCGGGCATGAACCCACTATCGAGCATAAATACTCCCTCTTGGAGTTAAAAGCAAAAACTTGGCCGAGCCTCTACTAGTAACGGAGAGCATGCAAGATCATAAACAACACATATGTAATAACTTGATAATTAACATGACATGGTATTCTCTATCCATCGGATCCCGACAAACACAACATATAGAATTACAGATAGATGATCTTGATCATGTTAGGCAGCTCACAAGATCCAACAATGAAGCACAATGAGGAGAAGACAACCATCTAGCTACTGCTATGGACCCATAGTCCAGGGGTGAACTACTCACTCATCACTCCGGAGGCGACCATGGCGGTGTAGAGTCCTCCGGGAGATGAATCCCCTCTCCGGCAGGGTGCCGGAGGAGATCTCCAGAATCCCCCGAGATGGGATCGGCGGCGGCGTCTCGGTAAGGTTTTCCGTATCGTGGTTTTTTCGCATCAGGGGTTTCGCGACGGAGGCTTTAAGTAGGCGGAAGGGCAGAGTCGGGGGCCCGACGAGGGGCCCACACCATAGGCGGCGCGGGCCCCCCTTGGCCGCGCCGCCTTGTGGTGTCGCCACCTCGTGGCCCCACTTCGTATGTTCTTCGGTCTTCCGGAAGCTCCGTGGAAAAATAGGCCCCCGGGTCTTCGTTTCGTCCAATTCCGAGAATATTTCGCTACTAGGATTTCGAAACCAAAAACAGCGAGAAAACGAGAACCGGCACTTCGGCATCTTGTTAATAGGTTAGTTCCAGAAAATGCACGAATATGACATAAAGTGTGCATAAAACATGTAGGTATCATCAATAATATGGCATAGAACATAAGAAATTATCGATACGTCGGAGACGTATCAGTCGTTCATCGATCCGTTGCTTGCTGGATTCGTTCCCTCTTCTCCAGGCTGCGTTCATCGCGTTGTTGGGAGGATTCTCTACCCCAAGTTCTCGATGTGAAAGATCGGGCATCAACTAGGAGGATCCACTGGGTTCCTCCCACATCATGTGGTATCAGCTTTCTGGGTTGCTCATGGCGAGGTGTTGTTGATCGATCTCTTTGATCGGTTTGCATTGGAGAAGATTAGCTCTAAGATCGAAGGAGTTTGGCTCTCGGTCGAAGGAGTTTGGTTGGAGGAAGTTTGGCATTGTTTGGTGTAGTTTGGAGGTCATCCATGGCTGTTTCGGAGGTCAAAATCGCGAAAAATCGTGACCAGAATCGGGAAGAAGACGAAATTTCGCGACCAGGAAAAACTTCGTATGAAATCCGGTCAACCGGGCCAGTGACCGGGCCGCTCGGCGTAGAACCCGGTCAACCGGGCGGCAAACCGGGAAGTTCGCAAAAATTCGTCCGGTTGTGTTCCGGTGCGATGCATCCGGTTGGCGACCGGTCAACCGGGCCCGTGACCGGGCAGGCCGGTCTGGAGGCCGGTCTAACCGGGCCCTGGGCCGGGTTGGCTCAGACTGCTGCGGTTTTTCCTCCGGCGATTTCTCCTGTTACTACGGTTGTTTCTCCGGCGATGCTCCTTGATGCTACTTCTGTTGTTGCTTCGTTTTCCGACGATGTAGCTGGCATACGGTGTTCACGTGGCACGAAATCCGGTGATGTTTTCAATGATTACCTTGATATCCGCCGTTGGGAAGAAGTACCACGTCCCGTGTCGGAACTAAAGTGGTATTTACGCTGTTCCGCGACAATTGAGCAGTACAAGGATTGGGAGAAGTACATGGAGTTGGGTTTCCAACGATGTCGTCGCTGCAAAGGGAAGTTCACTGGTTATGATGCATGTCTTCTAGCTCACCGGCGAGTGGATGCGGAGTTGGACATATATTGGTATGATGCAGTTGATAGAGGCGAGTATGCTTATACTTGGGCGGACTTCAAAAAATTTCTTCGTGGTGGTTTCGGGTTACCATTGCAGGAGCGTAAGCAGTCGTCCATAGTTGTGCATGCAATAGAGGAAGTGGACAAGTGCATAGTTCCTATTCAGGAGATTGTTCCACTACCAACAGTCACTAAGGTTGAGGTGAAAACTTCAGAGGAGAGGAAACCTGGCTCTGATACCAAGAGCGCTACTGTGACTGTTGAGGAGGATGTACCATTGAGCGGGCTGAATATGCAACTCAAGAGGGTACAAGATGATGCTTGCAAGACAGTTGACAAGGGTCAGCGGTGGAGTTTGTTTCAGACTCAGTGCTTTATCAAGGGCAAGGCTGGCAAGTTGATGATTGATGGTGGTAGATGTACTAATGGCATTAGCAAGGCGATGGTGGCAGCATTGGGGTTGTCTACATGGCGTCTTCCTGAACCTAAACGTCTTGAGTGGTTGAATAGCTGTGGTATGCTGAAGATTACTCACAAGGTGCGTGTGCCATTTACAGTTGATGATTATGTTGATGAGATCGATTGCGATGTGTTTCCATTGGAGGTGTGTGGATTGCTACTTGGGCGTCCTTGGCAGTTTGATCGCAATGTGACACATGCTGGGCGAGCAAATACATATTCTTTTATGCATGGTGGCAAACAGCGGACTTTGAAGCCTATGGGTGATGATCATATCAAGTCCGATGTGGAGTTAGTGGTGCGTAAAGAGAAGTTGCACAAGCCTAATGTGCAGCATAAGGTGCATGATGTTCCGAGCATTGATGTTGGTGATGTTTCAACCATGCCTGTAGATGACAAGCCAGTTCTTGTTGGTGACAAGCCGGATGAAGCTACACTTATTGTTGATGTGGATGTTGCAGCATGTGCTACAGTTCCAGTTTATGTTGATGCTAGTATGCAGACTGATGATGTTTGTGCTGATGATGTTCCAGTACATATGGCGCAGATGCGCGTGGGAGGCGAGAAGGTTAGCGAAGCCAGTGCTGATGGTGTTTCAGCCCGGTCACAGACCCGGTCCAACCGGACCAGGCGCCGGGTGAGCCCGGTTCAGACCGGCTTAGGCGCTGATGCCAACCGGAGCATGTTCTGTGAGACGTTGCGACGTCCCGGTCAGGATCCGGTCCCAGACCCGGTTACAACCGGATCGACCGGTCGCATGTCCGGTCAACCGGGCGGCAGACCGGCTGTGGCAGAGCGCGTCAGTGGAGACAGTGGGCAGCGGCACTACCGTGCTAGGAGTTCTGCAGGCCAGTTTTCCGCGACACCGCGGATGCATCGAGGCAAGGATGGACGTGTGAGCATCTATGTGGCCCAGGAATTACACATCTTGTGCAGGGTCATGTGCAGCGACACAAGGGCCGGTCCATCAAAACCTCGCAAGAAGAAGGAATTGGCGCCGAAGTCCAAGCTCATGTGGAGAAGAAAGGAGGCGCCAAGTGCTGTGTCAAGTCAAGCAGGCCGCGAGGGAGGATGTGGTGTGGAAGGCAAGCAAGACTTGAGGACGGCGAGGACGTGTCATGTTCATATCACGTCACCTTTTCCAGAAGACCCTCACGCGTTGGGGACAACGCTTCTTGAAGGGGGGAGGATGATATGGGCACGGAGGCCTATGTGGAGCCCAATTTCAGGACTCCACCAACCTAGGTGGTACGCCATCAAGAATTCAGGAGTGACACGCTAGGACGACCTACGCAATGTAATAATTAAGTCTAAGGTTGTGTCATTCATTCTATGTTAGGAAATAATGTAGCCAGGTCATGCTGTGGGCCATCTAGGGTTTTTAATAGAGTCTGTTTGACTTGGGCCTGTCCAAGTCGAACTAGGTTAGGCCCAATAAGGGGGCCGGCCGGCCAGCTCTCCCTCTCATATAAGGAGATGGCACGGCTAGGGTTTAGGATAGAAAAAGTTTAGTCTAAAAGTTTAGGGTTTCCCTATAGCGTGTAATCACGTGTATCATCCATCCGGGGGTACGGCGCTGCCGTCTATCTATTATATCCGCTGCGAAGGTTCTTGTGTTCATCAAGGATTGTCTAGCTCGAGGTTTGAGGCGTGTCGTTCATCGATCCGTTGCTTGTTGGATTCGTTCCCTCTTCTCCAGGCTGCGTTCATCGCGTTGTTGGAAGGATTCTCTACCCCAAGTTCTCGCTGTGAAAGATCAGGCATCAACTAGGAGGATCCATTGGGTTCCTCCCACATCAGATAGAAACTTCTGAGGCATTGCTATGGTTATGTATAAAGAAAAATTATTCAAATAACTTTTTGGCACTATATTTTGGAATGAAGGAAGTACAATATATTCATTGACTGAAACTTCTAGTAGTAAGATGATTTCGTGTATAATTTTCTCTACACCTAAACTGATTAACAATGGCAGCATATTTCAAAGCTCTACAGAGAATTTGTTCCTCATCCAAATCATGTATAGTGCAGCTATATATAAAGAATTATGCTCGTCTGATCAACATAAAGATAGCAGCTCTACACGATTACTCCCACATTATGATCAACAAATCCTACTCTTGTTACACCTGTAAACAGATTCTTTGAAAATGAGATCGCCCAACAAAATCTCATGGACAATGTAAAATTGCAACCCAGGCTAGTAGCGATTCAAACGAGCTAGTGATTACCTGCAGGGATCCGGCTCGATTCAAGCCATGGTGGAAGCACACATGTGATGCAGGTACCGGTGCCGTTCCGCGGAGAACTCCCAATCACCTCCTCCTTGTTCATGTCCACGACGATGACATGCTCTCCGACCGACAGGTAGATGACATTGCCGTCCAGTGGGTGAAGGGCGCTAATTTGAGGCGTGGTCTGATGGTGCATGTTGAGTAACATATTGTATAGACATAGGTCCCCGTGTTTTCTCAGGGTTGTATCTGTAATTGTACATGTGTCCGCCTATATATATATGAGCAGCCGGCCCTATCGGTGCTGTGCAATCTCCAATAACCCTTCTACATGGTATCAGAGACCCTTCGGGTCCTGCCCTAGCCGCCGCCCTCCTCTTCCCTTGGGGCGCCGCCGGCCACCCCCTTCCAACCCTAGCCGCCGCCTCTCCTCCTCCCTGGGCGCCGCCGGCCACCACCCTAGCCGCCGCCCCCTCCTCTCTAGGGCGCTGCCGGCCTCCACCACTCCCAACCCTAGCCGCCGCCCTTCTCATCTAGGGCGCCGCCGGCCCTCACCACCACCACCGCTTCCGCCATGGAGCGCTTCGACTCATCCGGCTCCGGTTTCTCCTCCGGCTCCGGCAGCAGCAACCCCTTCGCCGGCCCCTCCGTCGCCATCATCCGCGACATCCCCATCGCCGAGCGCGTGCCGCTGAAGCTCTCCACCACCGCTGCCAACTTCTTCCCGTGGAAGACGTACTTTGGGCTGCTCTTCCGCGAGTATGATCTCCTTGATCACGTCGACGGCACCATCGACCTCCTCGCCATGCCGCACGACCCCGAGTGGCTCGCCATCGATGCCACCATCATCCGCTGGTTCTACCAGACCGTCTCCAACGACATATTTCGCACCGTCGTCCGCGACGGCGATTCCGCCCACACGGTCTGGGCTAAGATCACCGACCTCTTCACCGACAACAAAATCCAGCGGGTCACCTTCCTCCAACAGGAGTTCTTCGGCACCCACCAGAACGACTTGTCTCTCGATGACTACGCCCTCAAGCTGAAGAGTCTCTCCGATGAGCTCCGCGACTTGGAGTTCCCGATCGATGACAATATCATGCTCTCCACCCTGTCGGCGGGTCTCGGCGAGGATCTCAGCAACGCCGCCTCCAACCTCACGCTCCTCACCACGCCCACCTTCGAGCAGGTCGTGGCGTACCTGCGCCTCGAGGAGCGCCGCCTCAAGCACCTCCGGGCTCGGGCGGCCCACACCGCCTTCGCCGCTGGCTTCTCCCGCGACGCACAGACTCCCGCAACCCGCGCCCCTGCGCCTCGCCCCATGGGTCCGCCGCCGGGTTTCCCCGCCCCCGCCCCGCCGCCCGGTCAGACCGGACCGTGGACCGGTCAGTCCGGTCACCAGGCCGGCCAGACCGGCCCCTGGACTGGGCACGCTGGCGCCGGCCGGCCAGACCGGTCCCTGGACCGGGCAGCCGGCTCCTCCTGGCGGTAGCCGTCGTGGCCGTCGTCGCCGTGGCGGTGGCAACAGTGGTGGCAACGGTGGCGCCAATGCCGCCGCCCCCGCGCCTCGTCCCCCGCAGTACACCGCCCCTCCGCCATGGACTGCCGGTCACAACCCGTGGACCGGGGTTGTTCACGCCTACTCCATGCCCGTGCCGCGCGCCCCCTACCCGGGCATTATGGGGCCGCGTCCAGCCTCCCACCAGGCATTCTACGCGGCGCCCCAGCCTGCCCCGGCCTACGCCGCCCCTCCGGGTGCAACCCCGTGGGATCCCACGCTCCTGACCGCCCTCCAGAGCGCCCCCTCTGCTGGGGCGTATGGCGGCGGTGGCGACTGGTTCATGGACACCGGCGCCTCCGCGCATATGGCTGCGCATCCCGGTAACCTCTCCTTTTCCACACCCGCTTCCACTTCTTCTCGCATCATCGTTGGCAACGGTCATGCTCTTCCTATTACTCACACTCGGTTCTGTCTCTTTTCCTTCCACCTCCACTCCTCTCTCTCTCCATAACGTCCTTGTTTCTCCCGACTTGATTAAAAATCTTGTTTCGTTAAGTCTTTCTCGTCGTGATAACCCCGTGACCGTGGAATTTGACGCTTTTGGTTTCTCTCGTCAAGGATGGTCGTACCCGGATGCTCCTCCACCGATGTGACAGCCCCGGCGAGCTCTACCCGTTGGCGCGGCCTCCACCACCACCGGCCGCCCACTCGCCCTCTCCGCCGGTGTCGACCTTTGGCACGCCCGTCTTGGTCATCCGAGCTCCGCCACTCTGCGTCAAATAATGCAAGGCTTCTCCTTTACTTGTAATAAAACGGATGCCCACTCTTGTGAAGCATGTCGTCTAGGCAAACATGTTCGCCTTCCGTTTAGCTCGTCCTCCACAGTCGCGTCTTTTCCCTTTCAACTTATTCATAGTGATGTTTGGACCTCGCCGGTTCCGAGTAACTCTGGTTATAATTATTATCTTGTGATTCTTGATGATTACTCGCATTTTGTATGGACTTTTCCACTTCGCCATAAGTCAGATGTTGCCACCACCCTCACCGCCTTCTTCGCCTTCGTCTCCACTCAGTTTGGTCGCCCCATTCACGCCTTACAAACCGACGACGGCAAGGAGTTCGACAACATCACCATTCGCTCACTTCTAGCCACCCACGGCGCCATCTTCCGCCTCACGTGCCCATACACTTCTTCACAGAATGGCCGTGCCGAACGGATGCTTCGTACCCTCAACGACTGCGTCCGCACCCTTCTGTTCCATGCCTCCATGCCCCCGCGATTCTGGCCGGATGCCCTTGCCACGGCGACTCTCCTCGTCAACATCCGCCCGTGTCGTGTGCGTTGGTCCTACACGCCGCATCATCTCCTTTACGGTGCGCCGTCCACCTATGATGACCTCCGCATCTTCGGCTGCCGGTGTTATCCTAACACTGCTGCCACTGCCGCGCATAAGCTTGCGCCGCGCTCCCTCCCTTGTGTGTTTCTCGGCTACCCCGCCAACACCAAGGGCTACCGCTGTTACGACCCGGTCTCCCATCGTGTCCTCACTTCCCGGCACGTGTACTTTGACGAGTTGGTTTTTCCGTTTCAGCAGGGACTCATGGCGACACCTCCGACGACGCCCCCGGCGCCCGCTGGCCCTCCTGCGGCCGCGCGCCGACGACTGACCGCGGTGGCCCCTCCGGTGCCGGCCCCGCCTGGTCCCTCGGCGTCCCCGTCGCCCGCGGCGGCCGCGGCGCCCCGTCGCCCGCGGCGGCCGCGGCGCCCCGTAGCCCGCACCCGCGACGCCCCGGCGCCATCGCCCGTGGCGTCCCCTTCGACCGCGCCCGCGTCGCCCGAGGCGCCATCGCCGGCATCGCCCGCGGCGCCATCGCCCGCGGCGTCCCCTTCGACCGCGCCCGCGTCGCCCGAGGCGCCATCGCCCGCGTCGCCCGAAGCGCCATCGCCCGCGGCGGCCGCCCCTTCGTCGTCTGCCTCGCCACCCGTCGCTGCGGCTCCTGAGCCCATGCTCACCCGCGCCCGCGCAGGCGTGCGGCGGCCGTCTACACGCTACCCCGCCGACCAGTATGTCTGCGCGGCGTCTCCGTCTACCGCGTCTGCCTTCTGGGCCAGCGGCAACAGCATATTGCCGCACGACGGCGGCGCCCCCTTCACCAGCCGACCCGGCCAAGCGCCCGGTCAGACCGGCCCTCCGGCCGGCCCACCCGGCCTGCCGCCCGGTCCGACCGGTTCTGCCACCGGCCCGGCGACTGCTCCTTCGCCGGTGCCCACCTCGGCTCGCGCTGCCTTGCGCGACCCGCAATTGCGCGCCGCCATGCAGGAGGAGTACGACGCGCTGCAACGCAATAGGACCTGGGAGCTCGTTCCCCGGCCCCCTCGCGCCAACGTCATCTCCGGCAAATGGGTCTTCAAGCACAAGCTCGGCTCCGACGGTACTCTCGAGCGCTACAAGGCGCGCTGGGTGGTGCGCGGTTTTCGGCAGCGCGCCGGCGTCGACTTCACGGATACGTTTGCCCCGGTTGTCAAACCGGGCACGATCCGCACAGTGGTTGCACCTCGCCGCGTCTCGTGTGTGGCCCGTACATCAGATGGACGTCTCCAACGCCTTCCTTCATGGCCATCTACGAGAACAGGTGTACCGCCGAGCAACCCATCGGCTTCGTCGACACCGAGCGCCCCGATGACGTGTGCTTGCTCTCTCGGTCTCTCGTATGGATCGAAGCGGGCGCGCCGCGCCTGGTACCAGCCGCATCGACGGCTTCCCGCATCAGCCTGGGTTTCCGCTCCACGCGCTCCGATGCGTCACCGTTTGTCTACCGGACCGGCAACGACATGGCATACCCGCTGCCGTACGTCGACGACATCATCCTGACGGCCTCCACCGCTGGTCTTCTTCGCCAGCTCACCGACCGCCTTCGCGCTGAGTTCGCGTTGAAGGATCTTGGCCCGCTCCACTACTTCCTCGGCATCGAGGTTGTCCGACGTGCGGACAGGTTCTTCCTCCATCAGCGGAAGTATGCCCACGAGCTTCTCGACCGTGCGGGATGCTTAACCGCAACCCTGCGCCTACTCCCGTCGACACGAAGGCCAAACTCTCCGCCGATGATGGGTCGCCGGCGTCCGACGCGCCGCTCTATCGCTCCATCGTCGGTGCTCTTCGGCACTTGACGCCGACGCGACCGGAGCTCCAGTACGCCGTGCGGCAGGTGTGCTTGCATATGCATGCTCCTCGGGATGCTCATTGGGCCGCGGTGAAGCGGATTCTCCGCTACGTCTGTGGTACCATGGGCTACGGCTTGACGTTGCATGCTTCGCCCTCGACGTCGACTGACCTTGTCGCCTACTCCGACGCAGACTGGGCGGGTTGCCCGGATACGCGCCGCTCCACCAGCGGCTACTGCGTCTACCTCGGCTCGTCGCTTGTCTCTTGGTCATCCAAGAGGCAGCCCACGGTGTCTCGCTCCAGTGCCGAGGCGGAGTATCGAGCTGTGGCTAATGCCATCGCTGAGTGCTCATGGCTTCGCCAGCTTCTCTTCGAGCTCTCTTGTCCCGTCGACAAGGCTACGGTGGTTTTCTGCGACAACGTATCGGCTGTCTACCTCTCCGCCAACCTTGTTCATCATCGGCGCACCAAGCACATCGAGTTGGACATCAACTTCGTTCGTGAGCAAGTTGCCCTCGGTCGCGTTCGAGTTCTTCACGTACCGAGTACGTCTCAGCAATTTGCCGACATCATGACGAAGGGATTGCCATCCACGACTTTTCCTGAGTTTCGCTCCAGTCTGTGTGTCGGTGCCGACCCTTCGACTGCGGAGGGGTGTTGAGTAACATATTGTATAGACATAGGTTCCCGTGTTTTCTCAGGGTTGTACCTGTAATTGTACATGTGTCCGCCTATATATATATATATATGAGCAGCCGGCCCTATTGGTGCTGTGCAATCTCCAATAACCCTTCTACAGTGCAGACGCGTCGGTTCACGTGGACTAGGTGCATCCAGCTAAAATACGTCTGGACGTGGCAGCTCTTTCGGGTCCACAAGTCAGGAACGCTCATCTACTAGGCTGGTGTAGTGGTGTACGCAGCGAATTCAAATGCCGTGCAGCTGTATGGTAGCAGGGCCTGCAAAAAGGTGGGTTTGGGTGGTTTTGAACGCCATCGCCCCATTGGCGGTGCAGACTGCTGAGCATATGTCATCATTTTCCCGCCAAAATTTCCTTTGCGAGGAGGAGGTGGCTTCAGTCTTCAGCTCTGTTCTACTTTGACCGCTAGGACCAATAGGATACTGTCCTCGATCCTCAACCCCCCTCCTTTCCCCAGTTTCCGGTCGCAGAACTTTCACTTCTGCCGGAAATATAAAAACTTTCAGAAACTTTAATTGAGTGTTTAATAATTACATGTATAACTTCAAATGAGATTACTTTTTTGGCATAAAAAATCATAAAAAATGATTTTACTTTTTTGGCATACAAAATGATATCACTAGGGTTCCTTAATTGAAAAAAAAATGACATATGCAGCAAAGCACTAAATAAATCAATTTTGACATACATACGAGCAAATCCAACAAATGCCGCAAACTGAGGCACCGTGTTTCGCGTTTACGGCGCGTTGGGTTGTTGCCGATCGAGATACCCCAAAAATTAGGGTAAAATTTTAGTGCATTTCTAGAAGCTAATTTAGTGAATTTTAGCACTAAAATTTTAATAATGAACCAACATTGAAGCACTAAAATTTATTCTAAGCTAAACCTAACCCTAATCGTTGTCGGTGAAAGTGTCGAGCCAGTCGTTGTCGGGGATGGTCGTCAGTCCCAACTCCATGAGCCGGTACAGTTCGTCGGAGTTGGCAGTCCCAACAAACTACATCTTCGGGATGAAGCCACCTCCACTCCGCCATGTGGTTGGGGACCAGCAGTAGCTAAACCGCCCTTGCGTGGCGCGCTCGTCCTCCGCCGAAACAAGGGCAACGGTGGCGCGAGCATCTCCGCCGTCTCGCAGTTGGGGATTTCGGGGAAGTTTTATAAGCGGCGTGGTCGGCCGAACCGCTACCAGGCGGCGTTGTAGGCATGCGCCGCTTCATTGAGGGTGTCGAAGGTTAAGACGCCGACATAGCTACAAGGGCGGTGGGGTGCCATTGGCGACGACGCGAGTTGAGGGAGGCGGGGAAAAGCCGGATCTACGGTAAGGGAGCAGCGGGGGAGGGCGGCATGAATCAGCAACGTCTATTTGGCAGGAGCCTCAGGGGGATTTGTCAGGATGGTTGGGGAGCGGTGGAGAGAGCCTGAAGTTTGCAGCGCATCGTCGCGCGTGCCGCATACCGTTCTTCGGTGCTGACACGGAGCATACATGCGTGACTGATCCATTGCAGAGTATGCATGGATTCCAAATCGCCAAGATCAGCCAAACTTTAGAACAGATTAAACCTCTCCAAAATAAAGAAAAACCATATCAACGCCAAGGATTAATCTAAACTCCAGATTGAGCAACAATGCAAGAACACATCGCTTTAATCTTACAGAACTAGTCAATTCAAAGAAAGCATTCTCAAGTTAAAACAACATTCCAGATTTTCACAATGGCGTTTAATAGTTGACAAGACCCCAGAACAGTGTAGGCCATTATATTCATAGTTGTAACTTCTAAAATCTACTGAACGATTCAAAGTTAAAAGGACATAATGTTGTTGTTGACTGTCGATCCATGCTGAATTGCCGGCGGAATCAAGCTGTTCTACTAAAGCTCAAGGGGTGAACAAGCAAAGCCAAAATATGTAAAAACGCTTGCCAGATTTTCTCAAATTGTGATTAGGCAAGTGCGCTGGCAGATTCTAACAAACCAAGACTTCTCACAGCATTCCCCCAAAGTAAGAGTTCAGAAAACTACCACCATCAGTCGTTTCCTAGTCCTCCAAAACAACTCTTCTCTTACAAGTCTCAGAAACCTGCAAAACAAATTGTAAACATAAGCATGAGTCTCACCAATCTCATTGCAATAGTTCTTGTAAGCAAATATACACTAGGAACATCTGAATACTCTTATGGAGAAAATGCGTGACATAAAAAAAGAAGCGTTGAGCTCAACATAGATACAACTAAACAGAAGCATGGGTTCAGAAGTAAACAGCAAAAACAAGAAGACTCACATCAACATCGCTCTGAAACAATGACAGAAATGAGGTGCCATCTGAACACTGCAACATGAGTTGTTTATTTTCTACTTTCTGGTGCAACAAGGATTACGACATCCTAATTTTACGAAGTAGCAAGAGAATGGTTCAGTTTTGGCAAGATCAGCGGTGATTATATTTGCAATGATGAAAGACAATGACTCATCATAATGAAAATACTCGGTATGTACTAAGCTCTATTAAACATTACGATTTTTCACACTCCCCCATTTTAACTTTAAAATAACAAGTTAGGTCTGGTGAATCATAAAATAGCACTAGTCAATACTATTTGGCAGCCGCCAGACAAATGCACCAAATAGTACTTCCGTTATTTCGAAGTAACAAATTGCAAGAATTTTAAGAGGAATGGAATGTGATAAATAATGTATGATACAAGGAGAGATAGTTATGAGAAAGTACCAAAATACGAATTATCTGGTACACTTCATTTCATCAGCTCTACCTCTACACGTAGAGTGTTCTTTTTGTCTGTATCTGGCAAAACCTCCCTTTTGGCAGTAGTCTTCTTGCTCCAATCTTCAACCATGCAAACAAAAGCTTAAACAATCATAACAAGGTAAACATTTGTCTGCATGGTATGCATGACTTGAAATGGCATAAAAAGTTGGGACATTGAACAAGAGTACTGAGTTGATATAACTTTACAATAATTACATGAATGAAATGCAATAGTCATAGATATTTGAATAACCAAACGAATCAATAACAAATAATACCATTGTTCCCTAGGATGTCCTAGTACACAATACATGTGATGTGATATAAAAATCAGGAAACAAGGAAACATCATTAGACTGGTATATATATTTAAGCAAAATAGAAAATTTGGAGACTACAATGAAATCAGAATACAAGGTAGCATACGACTCCAAAGGAGTGACATAGAAAGGGAAGGAGTGGTGCAGCAAGATGTCATCTAGCTCCCAGCAGCAATGGTTGGGGAGGCACATCCACATTGTGCGTGCACGTGGCAGGAAAGTAGTACATATTGGAAGAACTTTTCAAAAAAAAAAAATTTTTGGAGGAAACGCCAGGAACTTTTCAATTATATAAACAAAGACCATAAATTTGATACTTGGCAATACAAAATTGGTGTATTGGTAAAGGATACAGAAGGCACAAAAACTCAGTGAAGTATCAGGGTAACCTTTATCTACCAATATAAAGTTCATGATAATTTCTCCATATGTATATCTAAATCCAATAAAAGCATAAAAAATAGGCCACCGCAAATGACATACACCGTGGCGACCACTAGGATGGGACTTGGCCGATTGTGCAGTAAAGGGCAGGTGTACCAGAAGATTGGGACAAGCAGACTAGAAGTTAGTCATTCACTTGGCTCTACTCCTGCAGCTTATTGTTCATACCTTGGCTGCACTTCTCTTTTTGTATGTGGTAGTGGTAGAACCCCACTACAAAGGATCCAAACACTACTACTCTTCCCCAAATTCATCTCAATTTCCCTCAATTCACACAAAATTCTAGAACAGTTTGTATACAGAGGACCCTGCAATGTACACAGGCCTCCAAGCACATCATTTCAGAAGGCAGGTTTAAATGGAATATGTCCAATCTAACATTTGTTCAGTACACATGACTCAAACAAGCAATCCAACGAACATTGGAAATTACCTGCATAAGGGGGCACTAAGTTGGGAGCACAAATGGTAGGAGGGGGCAGGGAAACAAGATACAAATGAACATACTAGAACACACTCAGCCTTTCACTTAGCTTTAGCTCTACTCCTCGACGGCCTATTTTCCTAAGTTGGTTGCACAGCCTGCACTTCTTTTGTATGTACAACACTTTCCTCTCAATTTGGACCCAAATTCTAGCAGCACAGTTTCTATACAGAGAATCCTACATAAGCCTAGTCCAAGCACATAATTTCAGAAGATGCATGTGCTAAAACAAACAAAATGTGCCCAAATCAAACAATTCTATACTAGTATACTCATACTCAGCACTTGCATAGGTCAAAGGGCGAGAGTGTTACCTGCGTACGGGATCTTGGTTGATTCCAGCCATGCCGGGAGCACACATGGTAGGATGGGGACACGGGGTATAGCTATACGAGAACTCCCAGTAACCTTCTTGCTAACCATGTCCACGCCGAGAAGCTGGTGGCCGCAGACGAGGTAGACCACATTGGCGTTGAGCGGGTCGATGGCCCCAATGGCCGGCATCTCCTTCAAGGGCGGAAACTGGTTGCGTTCGTCCATCCAGATGTGGAGAAATGGCACCTCGTGGTCCAGCGTCCAGGAGGTGCCCCCGTCGTCGAGGGAGAAGGCGGTGATCACGTAGGGCTTGTCCTTGGACACCTCGACGTAGCGCATCTTCCCGTCGCTGGCCCCCATGCGCCGGTACCTGCCGAGTTGCTTCATGAAGACCATGCCCTTGAGGTCAGGCAGCACGCTGCCTCTGGGCAGCTCCACGAAGCGGGGCTCCGGCCGGTCGCTGAGCGGGTCCACCGAGACGGCGCCCCAGCTCTCGTCGACCCACCACAGCCGGTCGCCGAAGGCCACCACGGCGGTGACGACGTCCATCTGCCGCCCAGCCGCAGCCGGCAGAGGGGACGGCAAGCCGACCAACTTCTCCCACTCCCCGGTGTCGGAGAGAAACCGCCTCATGAGCAATCCCTCCTCCTCCCTGCCTCCGGCGGTGAACATCTCAGCTACCGCGTACCTGTCCGGGGCCGCGTCCCCGCCTTCGGACTGGGTGAGGATGCCGACGTGGTTGCAGGCGGAGGTCCTCTTGGTGCCGTCGATGTCCGGGAGGCGGTAAAGCTCGCCGCTTAGCGGGTTGCAGACGAAGCGCGTGGTCTCCGGATTGGTGTCCATGTCGGTGAAGGAGAGGTTGAGTATGGCGGATACCAGGGACTCGCCGTGGTCGCCGCCGGCGCCGACGGAGAAGCCGAAGCGGGACTCCCAGAAGCGCACGAGGAGGAAGCCGTGGGCGCTGGTGGCGCAGACCTGGCCCGGGACGGAGCCGTGCTTGCCGGTGGCGGGGTCCAGGCGAGGGCGCGGGTGGACGAAGTGGGCGGGGACGGTGAGGTTGGTGAGGAACGGGGGCGCGTCGAGGTGGCAGGACGCGCCCGGCGCCGGCGCCCCCGACTTGTCCATGGAGGTGAGCTGGATCAGCGCCCACGGCGGGCGCGAGGCGGCCGTGGAGAGGGAGCGGCGGAGGCCGCCGGTGAGGAGGCGGAGCATTCTGCGGCGGATGGGCCGGCGATTTGGTCGGTGCGGTAAAGCCTAGAATGGAGGAAGTGCACTGGGTTCGGGTTGGTTCACGACTGCTGTGGACTTGTTCTACGGAGTGGCCTGTTCGAATACGCTCCATGGGATATTTGCTTTCTTGCTTTCGAGTTTTGACCCAGCTGTCTGTTCGAATACGCTCCATGGGATGGGAAGCGAGAAACGATGGTGTCCTTGAGACGCCACCTCCTCTCAGTCCTCTGCTTCTGCAGAACAGGCAACGTTCCAAGCAAAACCAGAGAAAGAAACAGAGGACACACAGGCTACCAAAGTGCTGAGCCTCGTACGTAATTTGTAGCCACGGTTAAGCAAGCTGCTGGATTCAAATTTGTAGGCACGCTCGGCTCAAGGTGAAGATTTTCAATCTTTCAGTTTTTGCAGTCCTCCGGATTCAAGATTTCAGTTGCCTTTCAGAAATTTGAGGTTACATGGGTTTAGACGCAATTAACCTTTTTTCAAACGGTTTTTTTTTAAACAAGACAACCCGATCCCATATGGGGGAGGGCGTTCAGCTTTGATTGAAAGCTAACCAAGGTTCACACAAGAACATCTGTTACAGCACGACGGCCACACACGCTAGGGAAAAGAATCGACCAGGCTAACAAAAACAAACCCTGCGACCACACCCAGAACACTCGAGCTCAAAGACGGCGACACAAGCTACACAGTTTTGCAACTCGCTAAAAAGCACACCCAGGAAACTAAGTCCCTAACCAACTCCTACTCTCGCTGAGCCAATCTCTCTCAGCTTCGTGTCAATCGCCTCCATCATCTCCTCCGTAGCCGTCGACGCTTAGTCTTGATCAATTGCCTCCACTGCATCATAAGAGATAAAGCACGGTAAAGCGGATGCAAAGGATTAAACAACACTTTATGTTGAAATATCCGTTCGTTTCTGGTCAGCCACAGTGCCCAAGCAACAACAGCTAACCAAAACCATACAACATGGTTATTCTTGCTCTCTCTTTGTTTGAGAAAAATTGCAACAAACTCATCTCTGTTTCTGGGTGGTACAGAGCTAACCTCAAAACAATCTCTTAATACGCATCAGACCAATCTGGCCACTGGACAACAAAACAAGATATGATCCACTTCCTCTATACTGCCACGTTGCACACACAAAATAGAGCCCGACCATTTCAACTGATTGAATTTGCCCCTGAAACAAAGCCAAAGGAAATTATTCTGTTTCAGAGGACAACTCGTTTTCCACATTTCACTCATCCTACCATCCAAAACCCCCAGATTCAAAATGAAAAGATACATAGATTTGGTTGAGAATTTGTCACTCTTCTCAAGTTCCCACTTAACCTTGTCCTCTGCTTCACTAAGCTGGACATCCCCCAACAGTTCCTGGAGCTCTCCCCACTCATTTACCTCCACTGTCCCAAAAGATCTATCAAAGGTGATTAAAATACCCCCATTAATGAGGACCTCACTCGCCATCTTATTTTGTTGCTCACAACAAACAAACAAACAAGGTAGGAAACATATTTTTCAAATGACACACCCCAATCCACACATCTAACAAGAAAAACGTTTTCTTACCATTACCCACAGAGTAGCTCGGCCCCATCTTAAACCACTTTTTTTTACCTCATGGAGGATTTTCCAGAACTAAGAACCACCATTCTCACCAGATTGGTAGAACCCAGCCTCCTCCATATATTTGTTTCTCAGAACTGGAAAACTCAATTCCTGAGCCCCACTTTCCAATTTATAAATCCACTTAGTGACCAAGCAAATGTTCCTAACTCTAGTGTCAGCAAAACCCAGGCCACCATACTTTTTCGGTTTACATAAGCGATCCCACTTAACCATATGGTACTTTTTCTTCTCACCAACACCCTCCCAGAAGAATCTAGCCCTAGACATATCCATTTTGTAATGATTACTTTCCTTCAGCAAGTAAAACTCCATTGCATAGGTTGGGATACTATCCAGACATGCATCAATTAACACAGCTCTGGCCCCAGAAGAAGCCAGAGAGTTAAACCCACACTCCAGTCTTTTGTCTCCCTTCTTTGCCACAAAATCTAGCTCATTAGCTAGGATTTAGTTCTGACTTACTGGTAACCCCAAGTATTTTAAAGGAAGATCCCCAATAGAGCAATTCATCATGTTTGCAGCTCTAAGTAAATCTTCCTCAGTGACTCCTATACCCATAATCTCACTTTTCTGATAGTTGATCTTTAATCCTAACATTGCTTCATAGTAGTACAAGATAAATTTAATTGCAGCAAAGCTGCCTTCATCATTCTCAGTAAGAATAATGGTGTCATCAGCATATTGAAGATGTGAAACTCCTCCCTCAACCAAATTGGGAGCTAACCCCTTGACATAACCTGCCCTCCTAGCCCCTTTTAGCATCTCACTCAGCCCATCTCCAACCAAATCAAATGGGAGAGAGAGAGGGTCTCCATGTCTCAACCCTTTATAAGTTCTGAAAAAGGTTCCATTCTCTTCATTTATGTTCACACGCACTCTACCTGTCTGTACCACTGATACGTCCAAAACGTATCTACTTTCCCAAACACTTTTGCTATTGTTTTGCCTCTAATTTGTGTATTTTGGATGCAACTAACACGGACTAACGCTGTTTTCAGCAGAACTGTTCTGGTGTCTCGTTTTTGTGCAGAAATCCAACTTTCAGGAAAAACCTCGGGATTTTGACGAAGGCCC